>NW_024628026.1:0-2691 GCF_008729295.1 Plectropomus leopardus | reverse complement strand
GATTAAATAGGCAATGCCAGACAACAGCATCAGTCCAACAGCAAAGAACATTATGATTAACATTGTGCAGAGAGCGGCCTTAGAGGGGTCAGTCCACTCCACTCCTATAAACAAAAAATATACTCACTGGGTTACATTATTTCAGAGGTAACAACAGATAGTAGCCTAGATCTTACAAGAACCCCCCTGATCATCTCCTCTCAGTAGTTCAATTTTTGGCACTTCTACTCATATAGTATGACTGGCCTAAGTCACAGATAAACAGTGTACCTACCCATCACAGATGTGTTCATAATATTGACACCTCCTGACGTCCCACTGAAAAATTTTAAGGCCATGTACACATAGACGTTTGGTGAGAAAGCAGCACCTGTACTAAACATTAGTAGAAGACAGAGGCAGAGTAGGATTGCAAAGCGCCGTCCGAACCTACAAACAAAGGAGAAAGGGCATTTGTTTTTTTTTTTTTAAAGACACAAAGTCAATCTAGATATACTGTTTACTGTTTATCATTTGTGTGCCTGTTGAGGAATGGGTACAATTGTTGGGTAGATATCCCCTGAACGGCTTTTGCAGGAGTCAGCCTTGTACTGACTTCCTCTTTGTTCAATCTAAAACATTGAGATTTGAAGAATGGGAAATCTGACTTTTATTAAACTGCATGTGTTATCGGTCCTCACCTGTCAGAAATTGCCCCAAACACCAGCGCTCCAACCATATATCCTGCCATGTAGATGGACTGTGATGCTTCAATCAAACCTCTGTTGTCACAAACCAGATTGAACTGACAAGAAAAAAGGGATTGTTAAGGAGGACAAATGAAAGGAATAGATCAAATAAAGAAAGCAGGGGATACAAGTCTCTGTACACAGAAATGTTTGACTGTCAACCGATTGGACCCTGGGTCTTGAGTCTAGCAGGGATCCCGGGGTGTTTGCTTACATACCTCTGTTGTAATGCTGGAAGCTCCTAAAGGTGCCTCATAGTCCCATCCATCTATGCATTCAGTTGTAGTGTTAAGTCCATATGCTTCAATGGTTTCCAAATCCAAATCCACAGGTGTGAACATTTTACAGCTTTCAAATCTTCCATCCTCGTTCACAGGGATGGTGAGATTTCTTTTTCTCTCATCGGTCAGGTTTGGTCCACGCTCCAAGATCCAGTCAGTGTTACAGTGATGTGGAAAGCTCATTCCTGTAAATACCTGACTGATCACATCAAAAGCACCGAATATGCTGGGGATGCATAACACAGCCAATAACCGTTTCTGAAACAAACCAAACTCCCCAATCTCCTTTAGGATCTCTCCGAAGGTGCTCATATTGATATGTGGCTAAAGTTGTAATGGTTTTCTAAGGACAGTGTCGGAGCAAACATGAATTTGACTGACCTTTGTAATTAATATTAAACTAAGTAAGATATGACACTTGCCTTAGTTGTAAAGTTTAGGGAGGTTGGGCAAGGTTGTAACCTTGCTGACTGATATGGCACCTGGGCATGCCACACTGTTTATACTGTGTTATGTACATACAGTTCAGCTGCTCATTGTCATGTTTTCTATGTGAAATATAGTACAAATTCGTAAATTTGTAAACATAATTACATAGAGCTAGATATTCAATAGCACCTCTAAATTTGCTTTCTCTGGTGCGCGTTAAGTCTGTTCATGTGTATACACAGTAAACTCACCATCTTCTTAGCCTTTTCCTAAGTGTCGCTCTGCTTCTGGGCCAGGTTTATGGTTTGACAGGCACGTGTTACAGGCAAGAGATAACTGGGCTCCCAGTTAATTCAGCTGCTGGTATCTGAGAACTGCCAGCTCATTGCCAGTAGATCAGGTTCATGGATAAAGTTTGCCATTGTGTAAAACAGTTAACACTACTTTTTCTCATGAGGAGGTAATTTATCATATTCATCTCTAGATATTTGCAGATTAACCATCAACAACAATAGCTGTTTTGTTATCTAACAATTCAGTCTTACGAAATAAGCTTGCGTCACCCAAAAAGCTTGTGATGTCATAGACTTCACATTTGCATTAAAAAATGAGTTGTAATAATCAAAAAGACTTTTTACATTTTTAACATACAAGATAAGCAACATTAATCTTTTTTTTGGTTGTTGTTTCCGCATAGGAAAAGAACTCGATGATGAAACATTACACACAAAAATAATGTTGCTGTCGCTTATTTATACATCAAGCCAACATGGAGCAACAATAGCAATAATTTGGAGTTATGCTCATGGCTACAAAACAAATGCACATCCAATCTACCAACTCAAGAAAAACAACCCAGCTGAGAGACGATGATTGATGTAATTTGTTACATTGTGCTATGACATATCAAGATTATGCATTATATTCATTAAGTTCAACAGTCAACTCACTGCAACTGAAATACATACAGAGGGAATACATCCATGGAAAAAGACAAACACACTTAGTGTCCATTATTCAACAAAATGTTCAGGTGACAAAACTCAATTAAGTTTCTAGCAAATATTCATCATTTAATATCTACAAAATCCAATAATTCAATAATGTTCAATAATTTACAAGTTAAACATGATCTGAAAACCAATACATCCATGTAAATTACATTTTTGTGCTCTTTTCTGAAATTTCATCTTTTGTAAAGGATTGAGTCTCAGTACCATTCTCAGGTTTTCTGTAATAAGAAAAAACAAAAA
>NW_024628025.1:0-2991 GCF_008729295.1 Plectropomus leopardus | reverse complement strand
CACAAGAACAGTGATGCCACTCCAGGTTTTAATGGGAATAACTTTAAATTATTATTATTATTTTTATCAGCATAAGTTTAGTTACTTTAATGAACTGTACTTATGCCTCTTAAAAGTATCAAAATAAATTAAAGTTATTCCCATTAAAACCTGGAGTGGCATCACTGTTCTTGTGCTGCTTTCAGACGCCTTTCATGGGTATTTAAACCTTTGAACATTGATCATTAATATTATTATTATTAGTAGTAGTAGTAGTAGTAGCAGTAGTAGTAGTAGTAGTAGTAGTAGTAGTATTTTTACTATTATTCATTATTTCAGTATGTCCATGATATTAAATATCACGGTATTTTTTACCAAATACCTCATATCAATATTACGACAATATTATAGGGTTGACGACTGGTGCTTTTATAAAATATTTACACAATATAATTTTTTTTAAATCTTCAGTGTGGATATGATGACTAAGACAAATGGCAGAACAGCTACAGTTGAAGAAGTTCACAAATGACATCACTTTACTGTAATGCAGCCTTTAAAACCAGGAAAAGTATATACTATAACACTACAATATCCAAAATCTAATACCATATCAGATTTACCTACATACATATCAAGTCTCATATCATGATATCAATGTAATATCGATATATTACTCAGCCCTACTACAGTAATGGCCATGATGGTCAGAATAACCTGCTTAAAAAAGATGAGTGTGGGGGTCATAAGGCTTTTGCTGATCCTGACCCTTCTCTGTTCTCCAACCTTTTAAGATGTCCCCCCACCCTGTCCTCATGTTCTGCTTACATAAACAGTTGCATGTCCATGACTAAGGTCAGTCCTCACTGGGTAAAGCTTATTTGTACCTATCAGTTACACAAGACTGAAAAAGACAGAAGATTAGAGAGGTAAAAAGCAGTGGCTAGTTAATCTGTCCAGCCATTCCCTTTGCCCTCATCTCCTGTACTCCTCCCCACTGTCTGCAATGGGAACAGATTAGCAGCTGATTCCCTGACAGCACCGAAACTGGGTCGTTTTATAAGCCTGGCCTTGAAAGGACAATGAACTCTGGCCTTTAAGTCATATTTGGTGACATGTACCAGTGTCATTACTGAGATGCCATCATGACATTCATGAAGGTTGCTATTAGAATATCCTTATTGCATTTTTTAGATTGGGTTTGAGTTTTGATAAAAATGATAGAACAGGATAGGATATAACAGGATATTCTTCATACTCTGTATGATGAATAAAATTATAACAAGTTCATCTGAGTTTTGTAGAAAAAAACAACAACAACAACAACAAAAAACCTGAAATAAGGACTACAATTTACCTGTTGTTGCCACTTAGTGGTTCTAAAAAACAGTAAACAGTGTTAACCCTTTGAAACCTCAGCAAATTTCTTCTTAATTTTTTTTTTTTAAATATGGGAAGAATGCAATAGACAACTCAAGAGGAAATGACTCAAAAATGATAAAGAAATTACTACAAAAAAAGTACAAGAAAATTTCCTGACTTTTTAAAAAAAAAAAAAAAAAAGAAAACAAGCAAACAAACATGGAATTACCTGAAAAAAATGTGCTTAATAATTAGTACAATTTTCTGTAACATCATTTAGAATTTGCAGTTATGGTTATTATAAATAAAGCTATAGTTATAATCATTTATAATCAGCTTTTTTAAATTTCAAACTCTACTAATTTATTTATTATTATTATTGTGCGATACATGTCTTACCAAGCTGACCATTGACTTTTTTTAACCAGTGTTTTTGAAATAAATCAAATCCATTAAATACATGTGAATGAAATGAATATGATTATGTCCATCCAGGCTTCAAAGGGTTAAGCTTGTCTAAAACGGTTCTTAAATTGAAATGTGCTGTTTATCAAAGCCGAAGTCAAGAGTATCTCCAAAAGAATTCATGTGAGTTGTTTTGAATGAAGTTTGAAAAGTTAGCTTTGTCCTCCAGCCCAAACTCTAATTTTTAAAGATTACTAAACGGAATTTTGCGTGATTAGAGTACAGAAAAAAAAAACCTTAAAGAAATTAGCTCGCTTGGTATCTCATATGTTTTTTTAAACATCAATAATAACTCAGATTGTGAGCATAAAGCATATTTCTGAACAAAGACGACTTTATAGTATCCATACAGTTTTTTAAATACTACCAAAGTCACTTGGTGTCGTTGTAAAGGTGTAATAAAGGTAGTCTTACCTGAGGAGCGGCGCAGGGATGTTGAGTTGAGGTATCCGCTGGTTTACCTGACTGTCTGACAGAGGCTGCTGGGCTGCGCGAGCGCGGGGGCGGAGCCTCGTCCATTCATCTCCTCCTCCTTCTCCATTCAGTGCGAGCACAAAACGCTGCGTTCAAATACTGTCGGAATCTGCTAAATGCCAGCTACAAAGTCGTTGTCCTTTTGTAAAACTGAAACACAATCTTCGCCAGTAATTTTGTTAATGTAAGACGTGCTCTTAACTTAATTTGTTATCATTTTTATTTAGTCCTTTTTAATTATTCAAAACCTGTATTTCAGATCATTCCGTTTGCTTTCTGTCATTCAAGTCACACAAACCATGAAGGCATCTTTCTCAATGCTGGAGGAAGTACCTGCTATACAAGCCACAGGCTACCTGAGTAAAAGTACAGATATCCAGTGTTGGGGAGCAGCTACTTTGGCCTACGTATAACTAGTTACAGTAATCAAATCACACAATGAATGGAATTGTGATTAGTTACAGTTACTGAGAAAAAATCTTTATTTACATAACAGTGACTGATGAAAATGTTGATGATTACAAAGAGGTTACATTATGAAAAAAATCCTTTCAGTAGAAAGTTTACATGTTGAATAAAACATTTATTCTGTTGCTTTACATCCTTTTAATATGCATGAATGCTGTCTTTTAGCTTTTTTTTAATGTTCAGGGGTTTGAGTTTTTTTTAATTAGGTTTTATGATATATGTTTTTTTAAACTTTATTCACCA
>NW_024628024.1:0-1872 GCF_008729295.1 Plectropomus leopardus | reverse complement strand
AAATAAAAATATATGTCTAATTAACCTTGTTAAAATGTACATCTTGGTATTATTTCATTAAAAAAAATCTGAAAACAATAAATGCTTTACTCTCTATGTCGAGAAATCACTGTATTTATGGTATTCTGGCCCTTCTAGTGTTAACGTAACATAAAGTGAGGTACACGTGAGGAATTAAGGAAGCCCGCACAGTAACGTTTTATTTTAGTTCCCAGAACGCTCTTGTTAATGTTAGAGTAACATCCAAAATGACTAAGATTAATTGAGACGATTATTTTTTTTCAGGCACACAGAGACGCCGTGCAGGGTGAGTGGCAAGCCTTCCTCAACTTGTGTCTCGCACAGGAGACACACCTGGACAACATTGAAGACTACAAGAAGGTAGCGACCCCTGAAAGCATCACACATGACTGACTGTGAAAGTATTTTTTTTCTACTAAAACGACCGCGTGCGCTAAGAAGTTTGACTTTGTCCTACGCAGTTCCAGCTGGATGCGGAGACGTTGTCCGAGTCCCTGGACAGACTCAATTCCACCCTGGACCCAAATTCTCTGGCCGACAAGAGCAACACTGAAGTCCTGTTGGCGCTGGAGGTAAAAAAGTTTTGGTTTCTATGCAGCAAAGTTCTCTGCTTCAAGAGACAAATCTGGAGACTCACTCACGCTCATGTTTGTCTCACCACCGTCCACGTCCCCATGACGAATTAGCTCGTATGTCACTTTAAAGACAGTGGGACACATATGAAACGTATCTGTGATTTGCAGATGGTTATGGATTGCAATTTGCAATTTACAGACATGCAGTTTTTATTGTGCTGAGACAAAAAGCACAAAAAACTAAACGTCCTGAACAAAAAGGTTTGATGCTCTTCAAAAAAAATATGAAAATGCAATGAGCAAATTGCAAAAAAAAAAGCGGTAAAAGTTGACAAGAAAACGAAGTTAAGAGTAGAGAGAGAGAAATATTAGTAAATATCAAAAAATGGGGAAAAACTGTATGTATGATTATTAGAGTAACATATTCAAAATATGTCCCAACGCTCCCAATTATTTACAATTTGTCCATTGCCTTTCCCACGTTTTCATACATCATTTTTTACCGTCATTGTTGACACTGTTTTCATGCTTTCCGCCATTTCTGCTGCCCTGAAACGTCATGCAAACGTCACAACCCGGCAGCTCCAGTATCACCGAAATTTCCCAATATTTCTCTTGTAATCACGACTTTGGTGTTCACGTGTTTGCAACTCGTAAATACGATATTTCCACATGTGAATGGAGTATTAGGACGGCTGCCTTTTTCCCCGTTTCCTGCCTACCTCAGCTTTAAATAAGAAATGTGGGAGATTCGCTTTATATCCTTGTTTGTTTGTCTTTTTTTAATCTGTTCTAATTCAACGACACCTTCAGGGAGATGAACCAGCAGTAAAGAGGAACGAGCAGCGTCTCGCTGACCTCAGGGACATCAGCAACAGCATCGCGCCTCTGAAGTTACGCCGAATGCAGCCCGCCAAACCCACCACTGCGGTGTCCCTGTGTGACTGGGCGGATGAAGATGTAGGACGTGATCTGCTTCTCATTTACAGATTTTACTGTTGAAAACTTGCGTCTGACAGGAAAAGCAAACTGTCCCTGTAATCCTGTTGTGTTTCAGGACACAGTGAAGCGCGGTGAGGTGCTAAACCTAAAGTCCAACGCCGATAATAAAAACTGGGAGCTTCAGACCAGCAGTGGGAAGATCAGAACGCTCCCTGGAGCATGTTTCATGGTCCCGCCCCCTGACGCTGAGGCCGTGGAAAAAGTAAACAGGTACAGAGCGCACACTCCCCACCTACAGTACACCAAAAAATAAAGGTGCTACTTAGAACCATGA
>NW_024628023.1:0-2967 GCF_008729295.1 Plectropomus leopardus | reverse complement strand
GTGTGTGTGTGCGCGCCTCCTCCCCGCATTAAGGAGGGTGAATGAGTGTGTGTGTCTGATGGTCTGAATGGAGGGACTGAAGCTCCGGATGAAGAGGCCGTGAGTGGTCTGAAGGCTCTTCTTCACCTCCTGACCGTTACCTGTTACACACAGGTTCCTCTGCCGGACACCGACGGTCTTACGTGCACTGTTTTTAACAGAGCGTTCTTATTCCGTGTTCAAACCGCCAAATCAGCAGATGAAAGAAAATCAATACAAAATAAACTTTATACAAAAGGTTTACAGGAAATAAGTGAAGAAGAATCTGACCTTAACTTTGCCCTCCTCCAGCTGAGCCTGTCTGAACCGAGCCAGAGCCGTCCTAGGAGACACAGCAGAGGGACACAGTTAACACAGGAGAGAACCAGGAGAACACAGGACAGAACCAGGAGAGAACACAGGAGAGAACACAGGAAAACATAGGAGAGAACACAGGAGAGAACCAGGAGAGAGCACAAGAGAGAACACAGGAGAGAACCAGGAGAGAACCAGGAGAGAACACAGGAGAGAACCAGGAGAGAACACAGGAGAGAACACAGGAAAACATAGGAGAGAACACAGAAGAGAACACAGGAGAGAACCAGGAGAGAACACAGGAAAACATAGGAGAGAACGCAGGAGAGAACACAGGAGAGAACACAGGAGAGAACACAGGAGAGAACCAGGAGAACGCAGGAGAACCAGGAGAACGCAGGAGAGAACACAGGAGAGAACCAGGAGAGAACACACGAAAACATAGGAGAGAACACAGGAGAGAACACAGGAGAGAACCAGGAGAGAACACAGGAAAACATAGGAGAGAACGCAGGAGAACATACAGAGTACTTACATGGCCTTCTCAGCATTTCTAGCCTGTTGGAACACATCAAAGACATATTATTGTTATTATCGTCATCATTATTATTATCACTGTTATTACGTTTACATTAATACACTAATATAACCACAGAAACACGAGCTGAGGAGGGAGCGAGTCAAAGAGCAGCTGCCTACCATCTCTGCGGAGGAGCCGGAGGACACGGGGACACTGTGAGACGGTAATAAACTGAGACACAAAGACACTGTGTGAGACGGTAATAAACTGAGACACAAAGACACTGTGTGAGACGGTAATAAACTGAGACACAAAGACACTGTGTGAGTCAGTGCAAAAGTCTCGAACTGAAACGCTCCGACACCGACACTCTGACAGGAAGTGCTGCAGCGGCTTCTTCTACTGTTTCCTTTTGGGTTCTTTATTTCCGCTCTGCCGCCGCCTGCTGGAGGACCAACGGAAACACAAAATCACAAAATGTAAATATAGAAAAACACAAAATACATAAATGAAAAATATATACATGTGAATGAAGATAGATGAAATCAAAATAAATAAATAGAAAATAAAAATAATTAAATAAAACACACACACACACACACACACACACACAAATCACATTGCCAATCTTTACTTTCAGCACCAAAACATTGTGTTGCTGTTGATACAAGCTGGTACAGTGTGTTGCCACGGTGACGGGGTGAGCTTGTGGTCTTCAGTCTGTGACACTTTAAATAAAGCCTGAACAGGTGACAGCGAGGGGGCGGGGCTTCACTGTCAGCAGGTTTATGGATCACCGATTACTAAAAAGAGTCAAAGGTCACAAACTCAGCAGTTCACCTGTCCAGGTGAACCAGGACGAGGTAACCAGGAACACACAGGGTGAGTTTGTCTGGGGGAATGTTGTGGTATCAGTGGGAATGAGAAGCTATTTAGAGATCAGAAACAGTTTGTAAAGATGGTCAGAACAGGTCGGCATGTTTGGACATTGCTCGTGGAGTTTCCCAGGGGTCAGTGTTGTGTTGGGGCCAAATCTTTTCATGAATGATATATGTGAAGCATCAAAAATGTTAAAATTTGTGTTATTTGAAGATGAAGCATATTTTTGTAATTTTTTTAATAAATAATTGTATCTGAAATTAGCAAATTAAAAAGGTAAGAAGTCATCATTAAATTTAAGTAAAACAAAGATGTCGTTTGGAAATTGTAAATTTAATAATCCAGCACAGGTAAAGATTGATGGAGTGAATATTAAAAGAGTGCTTGCAAACATTTCTAGGTGTGATAATAGATCATAAAATCTGCTGGAAATCTCACGTAAAACATGCCATGAAGCATCTCAGTCCTGCGTAAAGTATATACAGTATATATATATTACATTTCTAAATTACTGTGTGCAGGTCTGGCAAACACCTACAAAAGCTTTCTGAACCAATATTCACACGACAAAAAGAGCCACAAGAACAGTTCATAAAGGAGGATCACACCATCTCATTATTTTTACTTTTCCGCACTTTCAAATTCATCGACCTGGTTGAATATGAAGCTGCACAAAAAATGTATATAGCAAGAAACAAACTACTACCAGGTAATATTCAGAAACTTGTTTTTGACAGAGAGGGGGTTATAATTTGATGGAGAAGTTTAATTTCAAGTTGGTATGTGTTCGCACAACTATGAAAAGATAAAAATATTTCAGCTGGTGTGAAGCTGTGAACAGAACGAGCGCGGAGCTAAAGCCAAACGTGATCCACGTCAAAACGAGGATTTTCATCACGTACAGGGACGAGGCTTTAAAAATCACTAAAATATAAATAAGATATAGAATTTGGGTCATTATATGTGTGTGTGTGTGTGTGTGTGTCTGTGTGTATATATATTTGTGTATGTAATACAATGACAGAGTTGTGGAGAAGGATTAAATAAATGTGAACGCTCTTTTTGGGCATGTTGGTGTTTATGAATGTTTTTCACTTTATTCTGCTGACTTATTGGAACTGATTTGTTTGTTTAAAAACATTTTCATTCATTCATTCGTTTATCTCTTTGTTCACTACACTACAGTAGTGCTGGTTCTCCTGCTGGTTCTCCTGCTGGTTCTCCTGGTTCTCCTG
>NW_024628022.1:0-2883 GCF_008729295.1 Plectropomus leopardus | reverse complement strand
AATAATTAATATAATTATATATTTAACAGTATGTTGAAAATTCTATTTTTCAATCACTTTGTCTATTTTTTGTAATTCTCTTTTTGTTGATTTATGTGAATGTACAAAAACAAAATACACAACCAGATGAACATGACAACATTTCAATCATGTAAAAAGATTAAAAAATGAATAAACAGAGAAATAAAATAAAAGATAAAGAAATAAATTTAAAAGATAAATTAGGTTTAACAAATATATGGGTGGGGAAAAACAATAAAGGGTGAACTGATTAAAAAATAAAATTTAGCAAGGGTAAAAAAACTAGAATGCAAATAAAAAGATATATTCTGTAATAAATAAAAACAATAAAATAAAAAGGGTAGAAAATAAGCAAATAACTGTATAAATAACTTTTTCCAGGTCATTACATTGTTTTTCAGGTCATTTTCTTATACTTTTACAAATGTCTTGTTAATTTTTGGGTCATATCTTCTTTCGTTGCTCATTGGCTTTTTTCCCGTGTTTTAGAAAGAAATCAAGCCACGTTGCTCAAGTTTCAAAGGGTTGATACTGAAAACGGAAGCCATCAAAACAACTACAACATTTCGTTGTAATTTCTTGGTATCACAATAAAAGCAGTTTAAATTCCAATCTCTCAGATGTGACTTTAAGGTCAGAATAAAAGGAGGCATTTCTTTTTTTTTTATCCACTCTTCCAACACAGCATAAGTGTGCAGAATCAGGTTCTCTGCTTTTTTTTTGAAGTGCACTTTGGGAAATGTAGCAAATAAAAACTGAGTGAAAAGTGAAAAATGGGGCAAGAAACTTGATGGAACACCACAAATTGCTGAGCGGAAAAATGATAAATGTCAACAGTATGAACATGAAGTAGGACGCAATGTGTCGGTCAGCAACAAAGGGTTAAAACGTGTCAGAATTTCTGGGCCAGAGTGGGCGCTCACAAAGATATTACACCTCTGGATTTTTCATTTCTGAGCTGAAACTCAACACCTTTCCTGTTTGTGACGCAACTTCACTTCGTTGTAATTACATGTGGGTGTCAGGGGAGGAAATTCCCAACAGACATGAAACAGCAGAGGGGTGTGTGTGTATGTGTGTGTGTGTGTGTGTGTGTGTGTGTACGATAATATAAACCCAGGCAGGTCCAGACCAGTAGAAGATTCTTTAACCTAAAACTCAACTTGTGTCTTTGACTTCAATTGATATCAGCTGTATATGTCGAAAATGTGTCGAAATGTGTTTTCGTGCTGCATTCAGATGCCCTCACAAGTATTTAAACCTTTGAAAGTTGAGCATATTGGTTTGCTTTCTATCAAAAATGTGTAATAAAGGAAAAGAGTAACTTGGTAAGAAATGATACACGCATTGCAGGAAATCAGTAGATTTGGGAATTGTTAAGGAAAAGTGTCCAAAACTTTTAATAATGTACATTTAATAATCATAATTATATACTTAAATAGTTCTACAGAATTACAGTTATTATTAACACTTTTTATGGGGGTCATTTGTGGGTTTTGTTTGTTTTTTTTTACTTTTTTCTTTGTATTTTTTCTAATATTTAATTTCTTTAACATTTTAAAGATTTTTATGCTAATTTTGGGGTCATTTCTTCTTACACTTTTCAGGTCTCAAAAGGTTAAGATAAATTGTACATTAGTAAAATTTGAATGTTTTTCAATGTAAAATTATTTTTTGCAAGATTATTTGTTATTATTATTTTGTATCTTATTTTATTGTATACATCTATTTTTACTGATATTCATGAATTACATTCTTAGTTTTGTGATGGTCGAACGAACAAATGAAAGAACAAACTAATTAACGAATGCACAAACTAACTTAATAACTAACTTCCTTTACAGGGAAAACGGCGACATTGTTTAATTGGTTAACTCTTAATTTGTTAACTTGAATTTGGGAGTCTTTTTATTGTGAAATTTATCTACAGCAAGAAGAATAAGGTTAAATAAAGCTCAATAATTTTCTGATAATAATAAACAATGAGGGAATATTCTCCGTGTTTATATCGAGCGCTTCTTTTAGGGGAATTCCTATTTTCTCGTAGTAACAAATAACAGACTTCAGAGGAAATTATTGGGAAATTACAGATGAGTTAAAGCAAGTGTGTAAACGTACCTGCTTTAAACTTTTGGAGAACGACATGGATACAAAGTGAGGCAGAAAATGGACAAAGAACACAATGAAATAAGTAATTAAGGGGCAGAAATTATGAATTTGAGGGAGAATTTATCAATGAAAAAAAAAAATCACATTTGTGATAACCGTCTGTTTGGTGAGTCACAATCATCATCATCGTCCCACTGGTCCCCCCAGAACAGGAGGGGTTTTCCCAATAAGCAGCCTCAACATGCACACGTGTATCTGGCACCAAACACAGAAAAAGACTTCCTGCTTTGTTCGGATGACTTCATCTCAGTCATGACAGAAAAATATCCACCTGAACACATCAATAAATACTTCAAATACTTTAACTATTGAAGTCAAATTAAAAGACTCCCTCACAAAGCAGCACCTTCTCCATTATCCATCATCGTATTTTCTCTTTATCCAGAAATTAGAAAGCAGCTGAGTGTTTCACCATCATCCAGGTGAATTTACATGTGTATTATGAATAAATAAATAAATAAATGAATGTATTACATGCAGTTTCCCTTTTTTAAAACTTCCGAACTGATGAAAAAAAAAAAAGAAAAAACCTATTTCGAGGATTTTCCACATCCTTCCTCTTTTGAGAATACTGGAAGTTCTCAACAATATTAGATTAAATTAACATTTTGAAATCTGGGCAAATAGGCTTGATTTCTTAAAATAAAAGAAAATTGGGATTAAGTCAGGAGAAATGATTCAAAGATGAGCAAG
>NW_024628021.1:0-1253 GCF_008729295.1 Plectropomus leopardus | reverse complement strand
CACAGGGAGGATTAAAGAAAAATATTTGTTGTACTGGGTGTGTGTGTACATATATATGTGTGTGTGTGTGTGTGTGTGTGTAATGGACAGTCCTTTAGTTATGGAGCCGTGTACTTTTTGGCAGGTTGTTGATGTTTGATTTACCTCTTTAAAGGTAATTCAACTGGTAAAAAAAAATGGGTAAGCCTCATCTGAAATCAGTTTTTTTGCATCATACTGCATTTTATGCCACAAAGATATTTAAACAGGTAAAAACTGCATGACACAAATAAAAAAGAAATCTGTAATTTCTTCACAAATGTAAACAGATGCACTTTTTGTAATTGTGAAGGGGAAACAATTTAATGTGTTTTTTTATAGACTGTTTTCATGCATCTTCTTTTGGGTTTTTTTTTACAGCGGAACCTAAAAGTGCATAATTAACTTTATTTTTACTTAAGCAATTTCAGGCCCGAAAAAGTCACAGAATTACTAAAAAATAATTTTAAGTGATGGAAAGGTATTGGAATTTTCTTGTGTGCAGTGATATTGTTGCAGTAATCTTACATGGATAACCTTCAACATAAAGTAACATAGCAGCAAATGTATTTTCTGAAGCTGCCGACATAGCTGTAGTCTGTTTTCATGTGTGACAACATTTGATTACCATCACGTACTTCTTTATTTTCTCTTTAGCTCTTCTTCCATGTTTGCCAGCGAGCTGAAATTACAATTATGGGCAAATAGGACAAGAAAAAAATGTTATGGGTCCTTAAAAAGTCATGGGAAAGTTTAGAAATTTGGTCTATGAAAATGTACGGGAACCTGAAAATATATACATAAAATGATTTGACAAAGACAACCCTCCCTCTATATTTTTTAAGATACCTAATTTAAAACAAACAATGCTGAAAGTTTAAAACTCAAGAATTATAAGTTGACAAAAACTGGTGTGTTTTTGGGGTGTTTTTTTTTTGTTTTGTTTTGTTTTTTGCATTTTAATTTTATCCCACCTTTATGCAGAACCTGAAGATTTTTGTTTTGGTTATGTTTCTTTTCCCCACGTTTTATTTAATTTGTTGAATTAATTTTTACATTATTTTTAGAAAATGAAATGTATGTATTTTCAATAACTTTTATAAATAAATTGTCCATGTATTGAATACATTCAATTAAATTTGAGGAGAACAAATATTGATAGGAAACAGATTTGTCCTCTGTCAGACCCAAATACATCCATGGTGAAACCCATAGACTGTAAATAAAGATGTTTA
>NW_024628020.1:0-1862 GCF_008729295.1 Plectropomus leopardus | reverse complement strand
AGGACTTTTGGATGTTACTCTAACTTTAGGTTGTTTCTAGGACTTCAGAACATTTTTAGGATTTTTTGGACATTCCTAGGTGTTCTGGACATTTTAGGACATTTCTGGGATTTTAGGACATTAGGTTCTTAGCTAGGACCCCTGTCGGGGGTGTGGGGGATCCTCCACTGGCACTTTTTTTGATCAACAAGCTCTATTTGATGCTGTTTTATGCTCTCTGACACCTTATGGGGACTAAAAGTACAGAAACAATTCCCAGTGTGGATCACTTTATCTTTACTGTGAATTAAAATGTTTTTTGGGGGCCACCAGGGACCCTATGAGGGGCACGTTGTAAGTTGAGCATCACTGCGTTAGAGTGTGTAACTTGGGGATAAAGTACCTGTCTTTACTTTATGAAAGCAGGTCATGTTTGCATATTGTGCAGTCAGTATTTCACAGCGCTGTCCTTGTTCCACTCTGAAAGACATTAGAGAGAGTGTGTGTGCTGCACCTCCTCTGGATGTTTATCCTGGCACTTCATTTAGGCCCTCAGTGATAATACACTCAGTCTTAGGGGACACTGATTGTCCTGCTCAACACGAACACAGTTTCACATACACACAACGCTGACGAGTGGACTTGCCCCTCTGCCAAGTCCAATTAACGACTGCGGCCGCATCAGCATGCCCCTTGTGTTTGGTCAAAATTAATTTACCAACAAACTTTTTAATCAAATTTCACCACAGCCCCTGAGGGGTGATTGGCTCTGTGCACTCCACTGTTTGGTGCTGCGATGTCGGACGTCTCCCACAATAGAGAGCTGTGATTCAGCTCGAAGCTCTAAAGCACGCTCGGGCCTTTTCTCGCTTCTTGTGAGCGAAAAGAAAAATGATCCTTCAGCATTTCCTGCAGTTTGTTAAATTACAGCGAGCAACACAATCAAAGCGGCAGTCTGTCCGCTGAAAAGCAAAAATGCTCAAATGTCAGCAAGGTTTTTTTTGTGTTTGGTAATAATACTTTAAGGACAAACACTGCTGGCAGAAAAAGTCAGACACTCACACCACAGATAGGATGTGTATTTGAATATCAAAACAAGCTATTCCAGCAGACTGGTAGATAACACTGGGCCCAGATGTCAAAGAAAAGTCAACAAAGTTTGAAAGAAGTTCACGATAAATCACAACAATGGCTTCTGGCTCTCTTATTGGATTGTTTTAGAAGCACCATTCAGAATACTCGTACACATTTCTCATCACTGTTATGGCTGAAGTTACATCTAAAACTCCAGTATCGTTTTATGAAACTACTTCATAAATGTCACTGAGACTCTAAAGCCTTTATATGCATGTGTAACAGCAGAGCTTTTTACTTCAGCGTGATGTTTAACTGCCTGCTGAACACTTTACGGCCGCTCACTGCAGCAGACGAGGATGTTTACAGTTATTATGACAATTAAAAACTGGCAAACAAAATTATATTTCTAGAAACAAATAAGCAGGTAGACAAGGATGTAGGTTTAGATTTAAAGATGTGTTTTATTTCCCCAAAAATACAAAGAAAGAGACACAAACACAACAAGAGATGAGGCATTCCAGTTTTATTTAGTTTTCAGGCACTTCTCTTTGTTAAATGCAAAGTCGAATGTGTTTGAAAGTCTGCATCTTACACGTCACAAACTCAGAAATGCAATAACAAAAAACAGAAAAATTACATTAAAGTGACTCCTTGCATTAATCTCATCTTTGCACACAGAAGGTCAGCAGCAAAATAACTATCAGACTAATCTAGTGTTGAGCTTACTAAATTAACTAAATGTCTACCACAGAAAATAATCTTTACCAAAAAATGCAAATAAACTTGCATTAAATGAAAAATGTCAA
>NW_024628019.1:0-2186 GCF_008729295.1 Plectropomus leopardus | reverse complement strand
CATTAGTGTTTTTTATGTACGTAGTATATTATTTATTTATCTATTTATTATAAATGTTCAAAATAAAGTATATTCAGTTTCTATTCAATTAAAGTCAATATTCAAGTAGTCCAACTTCTCTATGTGCACTGTTGTTTTAAAGGTAACTCTAGTCGTGGATGTCAACATAAACTCGAGTCTTGGTGACTTCCACCTCCCGAGGGCTTTCCTTTTTAAGACTGAGACTGTTGACATGACACCCAGGCACTAATTCCCAAAGCTACCTCTGCCTGCCCCCCCCCCCCCCCCCCCCCCCTCCTCCTCCCCCCCCCCCCCCCTCACCCCCCTGCATTCCCCACTCCTCTGTCCCTCCCCACACCTGCCGTCAACTGCCTCGAGGCCACCGCTCCCTGTAGAGAGTTCACCCCTGAGGGCGCGCAACCAGAGGAAGAGACAGAGATAAAGAGAGAAGACGCAGAGAATAAGAAGGAGGGGGCTGTGGTTCAGTTTTGGTACCTCCTTGCTGCTGCACGGTGGCTGCACGTTGGCAGGCGACGCAGGATCTGGCTGGACGTCTGGGCTTCGGCTGGGGCTCCGGGAGTGAAGGCTGCTGCTGCCCGACTCAGCCGTGGAGTCAGAGCCAGAGGAGTCTGAGCTGGAATGTCTCACTCGCCTGCCATGTGTGTGCGCTCGCTGTGCTGACAGGCTGTCAGTCAACACACACACAAACATCAGTGAGGGGTCAGCGTACGAACACAGCCCAGTGGTGCACACACACACACAGAGGCAGACAGATGCTGTTGTTATTCACACAATTTAACATACAAACATTCAAATTGAATTCATGATATCACATACCTGTTTCCATCCCAGGAAGCTGACTCATGAGTGGCCTTCAGGGACACAAAACAAAAGACTCATCATCCACAGCAGCGGAAAGAACAGCTCGCTTCATTCATTGTTTTACCTCTAAAGTTGCAGTAATTTACCAGTTTTTACGCTGGTATAAAAACTGGCAGTTACCATACCATGTACATTAGCTTATCAACAGTATTCATAATAAAAAAATACAACCGGACATAATTTCACCTGTATCCTCCTCAACTGCCTGTCAGACCTTTTAAACATACTTGACATGACCTGGCACCAATTACTTAGGGTTAGGGAGAATTTTGCCAAAATATTCACTTTAATATAAACCATGACTTTTGGGTGACAGCAATGCTAGTCATATTCTGTTTGTTTATTTTTGTTTTTGTTTTGTTTGTTAAGTTACCTATTATTTTGATATTTAACAATGCGATGTCAGAAAAAAATGATTAATAACATTGTACCTTTTATGTCTTTGCACCTTTAAGACTAATGAAAAATTAATTTAAGACATTTTAAGACCAATTTAGGCCTTATTTTTTAGATTGATTAATTCAATGCCTTTTAAGACTTTTTAAGGATCCACAGGGACAATCATACAGAGAGCAGGTCTTTATTGCGAAATGAACCCCGACAGGGTCATTCTGGACCCTGGCACAAAGTGAAATGGGTTCATTTCGCAATAATATCACACTAATTACACAGCTACTTTCTAAAGAAATTAATAATTTGACAAACTATATTGATACAAAAATGATTTGCTTCTGCTTCTATGATCAAAGCTGTGTCCAAAGCACCAATCTGCTTTAGAAACAACAGACTGGAGAATAATATTGTTGATCAACCAGAATCAAATTGATCGTTCAGAATCAAGTATTCATCAAAGCCATGAAATTAACATGATAACTTTGAAATTTAGTGTCACCTACCCTTTGAGTGTCATCATCATCACTGCTCAGCTTCAAGTCATCAGCAAGCATGCTGTAAGCAAAGAAATACTGTAAGAAAAATGGCAAACTGTTGTGCATTCAATCAATAGGGTTGATGAAACCATTTTTTTTAAATCTCTCACAACCAATTCTGATAGCTCACCTCAGGAAATCTGCTGATACAGAGTATGAATCTGATACCAGTGCTCTGTTTTTCACTAATCAAAAAAAATCTGCATAAAACACTGGCTGTTAATTAATTGCTGTAATTATTATATACACTAACACAATGTCAGTGAATACTGTGAATTTTAATATATTCATTCATACATACATTCATCGTCTGTTACCACTTGTCCACACAAGGGTTGTGGGAGGCTGGAGCCAATCCCAGCTGTCAATCTTTAT
>NW_024628018.1:0-2297 GCF_008729295.1 Plectropomus leopardus | reverse complement strand
CTATGAGAAAAAATGTAGTTCCCTGTAAATAAAATTGCAAGCTAATTCCCAAGTTTGCATTAATTTGTGGGACAAAAACCCCTCAATGGGTTTTATTGTGATGCAGCGAGGAGCAGGACTTACTTACTACAGCTATTATCCAAAAAAAAATAAATAAAATAAATAAAATTTACACCTGTAAAAAAGGAATTTGCTAGACTTTATTGTTTTTACCCTTTAACACCTGGCAAACTGGAAAAAAACTCCAAACCCCAAATAAATGAATAAATAAAAATAAAATTATGTATATATATTAAAAGATGACATGGACATAATAACATTGAGGAAAAAAAAAGAAACTAAATTTAAAATTCTCTTAATTATTTTTTAAAATTATGGAAGTTAAGACAGAAAATAATAATTTGGGGCACATTTCCTTATATTCCAGAAAATTTCTTTTAATGTCTCATTAATTTCCTGCTGATATTTGGGCAATTAAATTGCTCGCTGCCCTCCAATGTTTTTGAAAGAAACCCAGCTAATTTACGTAGGTTTCAAAGGGTTAAGTGCAAACAAGCATCACTATCTATCTAGATTTTATGCCTTCTCCATTTGCAGTCTATAATTATCTCAGTAACAACAGCAGGGGCAGGTAGATGTCCATATATGTGTATTTCATGAGCGATGACATCCTACAAATATGACTCATGACTGTATTTTGTGAGAATCATGAAGGCAAATCCTTCGGTTCTGCAGATGAAACTGCAAACTATTCCTGTTACTTTACTTAGCAAAACTGAGCAACGTCAGGGCTCGGGCTTTTATCTTCCTTTGGAATATAACGCAGACACACATGTGGGTGCGCATGCACACTCACATGCGCGCACACACACACACACACACACACACACACACACACACAACCACACACACAACCACACATACACATATACAAATCCCCGAAGCACAGCAAGACATGCTATCTAGATTCCACTTTCTGAAGATCAAACTCCTCACGTCTCAAAGACGAGACAGTTCTGCTACCCTGCCCTGTACCCAGCGAGGAGGAGGAAGAAGGTGGGAGTGAAGAACGAGAGCTGGGGCAGAGGCAGGAAGAGGTGAAGGAGAGGTGGGGAAGAGAGGGAGGGAGAGACAAGGTGGTGCTTTTCTGTGAGCACACTAAATATATATATTTGAGGCCAAAGAATTCCAGTCAGCTTAAAAATTCAGCCTAAAACTACCTTCAGAGCGACACATAGCAAATGTATGTTAGAGTGTGTATTTTTGTGTTTACTGTATGTGCAATAAAAACACATGGAAGACGTCAGAGTAAAAGACGGAGCTTTATGTATTAATACACTTAGTCTCTGATTCCTGATATTTTAAGATTTATTGGCGCTTCATCCCTTACAAGCTGCATCTTTGCCTCTGGACTGACAAATATTGATGCTTCATGTGTATTATATCCAGCCTGCACTTGAGCATCAGTTCAGAAACACATGCACAAACACACACCCTTACATGAAGGGTGGCCTGACAGCACAATGAGAAACTCTGTGTGTAACACCATGATAGTGAACATTCTTCAGAGGGATTTACTACTGAATGTTACAAAAATAGATAACAGATCGCAGCTTCTTGCGACCTATTGATTAGCAATACATGCTCGGATACAAACAGAGGCACAAGCATGCACACACTTACAAAGACAGACATTTAAACACAACTGCAATGTAGCAAAAACAAATCGCTCTCTTCCACCTGCACAACACAATGAGTCAACCGACTCACACACATTGGTGCTTTGAGCTAAATGCTAACATTGTCATGCTAAAATGCTGATGTTTGCAGATCAATGCAGCTAAAAAAATGTATAAGGTTCACTATCTTTGTTTAGCATCCAAGTCATTAGGATTCATCATCATCATCAACAATTACTGTGTAAAATTGTAAACTAATCCATCCAAGAGTTGTCTAGACATTTTACTAAAGGTCAATAATATTGGTGCCATGTCATTGTTCTAATGGCCCTAAATTCTGAAGCCCCATTGGTCCATAAAATGTCCCATTCAACTGAAGACCCATTTCACTGATAGCCCGCTGTCCCAAAAACAAACAGCCATTGCTCAACAACCTCACAACTCACTACAACCACACTCCTTTTTGACATAGAGACAAGAGATTATAATAAATAAGAAGCAATAAAGCTGCAATATGTATCAACAAACAACACCATGTGCCGAAAACTGTCCAGCTACAGCAGCACACACAGTTTACCAACAAAAGTACACACACACAATGAAACAGGTGCTCGGTGG
>NW_024628017.1:0-3581 GCF_008729295.1 Plectropomus leopardus | reverse complement strand
GCACACACACACACACACACACACACACACACACACAGCGGCCTGCGGTCATTAGAGCGACGCAGAAAAGCAGCGTCTGATTTACGGGAAAAGAAGCTGCGTGATTTAAAGCGCTCGCTGCGCTCGTTTGACGTGTCACAGAAATCGGGAGCGGGGGGGGCGTGTCTCTGAACTGGGACAGCGCTGCGTCCCCGTCGTCCCCGCGGAGACGAGAAGCAGGTTAATTAGCTCTATCGGATCAGCACATTAACGAGCTGTGATTCAACAGGAGGCAGACGGACTGATCCCGACGAGCGCTCAGCGGGAGGTCACGGGGCGTTTAAGGACAAGGTCGGGGCGCTGTGACCTTTGACCCCTGCTCTCTTATTACAGCTGCGGTGGCATCGATGCGGGACGATTCACGTTCGTTACATTTGAAATAAAGCCTCTTGATCCGTAACGCTGACCTGCATTTGTTCAGATTCAGATTTGGCACTTTGTTGTTAGACTTCTATATTTGACTTGTTGCCACTTTGTGTCGCAGCTGCTGCACGGTAACTTTCCTCTGAAACGCAGCGCGTTTTAACCCCTTCAAAGCCAGGCCAATCCGCTCGATTTCTCTCATAAACATGGAAAGCAAGTTATGAACAACTGAATAAGAAACGACCGCCCAACAAAAACTACCAATAAACCCGTACAAAAAGTAAAAAAGAAATAAATCAATCGTGAAATTAACACCGAAAAAAGAACAAAACAAAAAATGATAGAACGGTGAGAAACAACAACACACAAACAAACAAACAAACAAAATGCTTTGAAAATGTACAATTATGTAAAAAAATAACTTTAAAAAAATCTAATGATTTTAAGCCGAAATAACAAAAATACAAAAAATAATTAAAAATTTAAAAATTACAATTCTGTTAAATAATTTAAAAAATAAAATAAATAAATTGCAGGACATTTCTTGTCAAGTTGCTCACTATCTATATCCTCACGTTTCTGTGCGGAAAAATTTGTGAGAGGCGTCTGAACACCGCAAGTTTTATCTCATGTTTTAACCCTTTGAAACCTGAGCCACTTGACAGAAGGTAATGAGGCCAAAAACAAATAAGAAATTGGAAATTGTGATACTTATATTTATATAAGTATCACAAAATTATCCAAATTATAATATACAGGCACAACATGACACGACACGACACGACACGACACGACACGACACGACACGACACGTCCTGCAGGTCATCGACATCAAAACAGCCTCAGTGTCACAAAAATACAGCCAAGTTCGCTCTGTGTCACAGACGTGACAGCGTCTGCGTTAACATACACGAATATTCCAATATTACTGCAAATATGACACAACAACATTTCAGGACACTACAGATTCTCCTAATGTCATTTTTGTCCCTAAAATTTGTGTTGCGTTTTGGGAAATTTTATTTTGTACTTATTCTGTTTACAGCGATAAAAAAGGATAATTATTGTTTTGTTTTCTGTAATGTTGTAGTGTTTGGGAACATGCTGTGTTTTGGGAAATATTGTAGAGTTTTAGGAAATGTTTTGTTCTGGGATATTTTGCAGTGTTTTGAAAAATGTTGGTAAAAATTGGTAAATTTTGTATTTACTTTGTTTACAGGGATAAAAAAAGGAAATGTTTTGTTAAATGTTTTGTTTTCTTGTTTGGGGAAATGCAATCTCCAAAAATCTTCTAAAATCCTAGAAATGCCCAAAAATCTGAGAAATATCCTATTATCAAATGTCCTAAAATCCTAGAAATTTTCGAAAATTTTAGAAACGTTCTAAAATCCAAAAACATCCTAAAATCAGAAAAAGTCCCAAAATCCTGGAAAAATACGCTAAACTCCTAGAAACTACCTAAAATCCTTTAAAAATCACCAAAATTTTGAAAGATGGAAAAAAAAAAATCCTCAAATTTTTTTTCTAGAAAAACTGGCAAACCTTTCTTTGAAAAAAAAAATTTGGTGGTAAAATAAATCCAAAATAAAGCCCTTTAAATTTATACATCCCTCCCCTCAGCCAAAATAAATACGTTCCTCTGAGGTGATTAAAAAATGATTTGACACGCCTCCCCTTTTTGCACCACCCCCTCATCAATAATGTCCTTAGTGGGGCCAGATTTGGCCCGCGGGCCGTAGGTTGAGGATCGATGTTTAAGGCTCATTTTTGGATGAATGGGTTCACTGCCTCTCCAGACTCCGTCTGTGTGAATCCTGTCAGACCCAAAGCTGTGTGGTGATACGGCGCCCAGTGTGACACCGACAAGGTCGTGGTGGTCAGAAATAGTCACCGAGCCGGACGCTCTCATTGGCTGTGGCTCGGCGCGCCCTCAGGAGCGCCCTCTGCCGGCGGCATCAGAGCGGAGCCCGCCGTGTCTCTGACGACACTGCGGAGAGCCGCAGGGCCTCTCCGTCACAGCGGACCCTCCCTCACACCCTCCCTCCGCCCCGCCTGGCACGGCACGGCACCGGCAGCCACATCGCCATGGTGACCGGCCCATTTTGCCGGTCACCACAGTGTGAGGTCAGTGTTTCCATGGCGATGGAGCAGATGAACGGTAATCCGTCCTTGTTTTTGCACCGTGGAAACAGGACGGGCGGGAGGTGGCAGAGAGGGGAGGGGGAGTCATGAGCATGTGTTAGCATGTGTGTGTGAGCTCCCTCTCACTAAAGCTGCAGCCTCCCCCTCGGCACCTCCTCCTCCTCCTCCTCCTCCTTCCTCTCCTCGCTCTTAATAGCGAATTTGCAATAATGCACTGCAGAGCAGGCAGGAGCCAGCAGACGATTAAAAGGCGCTGATGATCCAGAGTTAAAAAAATAAAACGAACAGAACGAGGTCACCGCAGACAGGCGGCGTCTGACTGCCGCTGCTGCGTAATCAGCTCCTGCAGGAGGCAGAGCCGCAGCAGAGACGCAACACGGCGGGAAGGACAGCAAAGGACAGAGCGCAGAGACGCGTGCACGCCGAGCCTCAGGTCGTCTGTGGGCTCTCCCAACACAGATTTCTGAGCAGCTCTCTCACCGAGACCGTCACCGGGACCATCAGCGGGGGCTGTCACCGGGACCGGCACCGTCACCGACTACTGTGGCTTACTTTTGTTTTTTAAGGTTTAAAAAAAAAACAAAGTAAAAAGTACAAAATAAATGACCTGAATATATGTTAAAAAAAGAAAAGAAAGAAATGAAGAAAAAAAACAAGACAAACAAGACTATTATTAAGTGCTTAAAAAGATATTTAAAAAATAAATAAAAATGAAAATAACTCCCTCCCGTGGAGACAGAGTTGGCAGAGAAACTGAATGGTTTTGAGATGCAGATATAATAATTTTCTAATATGATTATTTTAGTGTTTTCCTGGATTTTTTATTTTTTTTCTCAAAACATGTTTTTACCTCGCCTTTTTTTCCAATCATTTTCTAAACCAACTAAACAAAACCTCCCTTTATTTTATTGGTTTATACTGTTGTTTAACCCTTTGAAAACTATGCAAATTGCCTTAATTTCTTTCAAAACATGAAAGAAAAACATGAGGAGAAAGCAAAGGAGAAATTACCGAAATTAGTATAAAATACTAATTTC
>NW_024628016.1:0-2909 GCF_008729295.1 Plectropomus leopardus | reverse complement strand
TTTAACTTTTGTAAAATTATTTTCACAGTTTTCTTGTTACTTTTTTTTTTACCAATTTCTTGCTTATTTTCTGGCCAATCTTTGGTCAATACAGCATACAATCACAATATAAAGATGCTAACATTTCGGCATACTACTACTAGACTACTTTTTAGCCTACTAGAATAATAAAATTATTTGTATTTTCAGTCTACTAAATACATTTTGCTGCTGGTGCTGCAAAAAAAGATTGAGGTGAGATGAATGCACTAATAATGCTATCTTATTAGACAAAACGTTTGTTAAAGTGTTCTTATAGCTTAATTTGCATTTGAAAAAGGTAATAACTCATAATATTTCTCAATATATGTTATGGCAACACTCTGCATATCACAAAACATCTAAAACTGAAATTATATTGTATCGTGACTTAAGTCTCGTGATATCGTATCATAGGGCCCCTTATGATTCCCACCCCTAAGACACACCATGGCAAAGTAGAACAAAAGATATTTACTTTATCAAATCAAACCACATTACCCCAAATTAAAGCTTATCTTAGTGTTTGTGGAATATGGAAGTCAGTGGTCATAGATGCATGAGTGGAAAACGTTTGCAGGTGTTGCACAGAAGCACATAAGCAAAACAAACAACTTAAGCAACCAAACCAAAGATGGACAGAGAGCTGCAGCAGCAAAGACAGAGCTACCAGCTGCATACAGACTTAAACACCCTCAGGTGTTCCCAGTTACCCTAACAATCACCTGCCTGCAGCAGGAGAGCACACACACAGGTAAATCGCACAGCATAGAGATGACACCCCAGGGGTTATCACAAGGGTAAGGTAAAAATGGCAATTGTCCTAAGTTTAGTACTGATCTTCCATAAAGTTTATGGACTCAAAAGAGACACATTGTAAGAAGAAATTGTGAAACTTGACTCAGCGGAGGCCAAGATATCTTGAGTTTTCGTCTGTAGTGTAAGTCAAGCTCCAAAAACAAACCCTCAGCATCACTTCAGCATCTCTTCATTACACACTCCCTGCCTGGTAAATACACACATCTTTCAAACTCCATGTGCTTTGTAGCACAGGCACTCATTGTCTCTACGCTTGTGCCTAAGTAACCATGGAGACAATTCCTCCAGATGGAGGACATGACAGCAGCCTATAAGAGGACAAAAGTGAAGCCAAAACATTTCAATTGCCCCCTTGTGGCTGGCTTCAGCATAGGTCATAAACCCCATCCACTCCATGTTAATAAATGGGATATGGGACAAACTAAAAGGTCAAAGTATGTGTCATTTTTTTTCTGAAGACAGTTTTTGACATTTTAGTTAGTTCTTAAAATACTGACGTTTAAGTTTTAAGTTTTTAAAAATTAGTTATTTAATGCAATAAAAGTGAGCTGTGATGTCATAATTGACAGCTGTGTGAGTCAAAAGTTGGGCTGCCGTTCAGTGGTGCTGCTTGGAATAAGTCGGACAGGTGACTGCTGAGACCCGATACTTCACAGACTCCAAATGATGTCCCCAGTGCAAAATGGAAGTGGCCGTATTTGGTATATTTTGGTTTTTGTAAAATTATTATTTATTTATTTATTTTTAAATAGAAAAATGTCCAGAAAACTATATTTATAATACATTTATATGTAAAATTATGTAACAGAAAAATATAATAAAATGAAATACATGCCTTCTTCCTATGTTTTTGAAAGAAATCAAACCAATTTGCGTATTTGAAACCTGAACAGAAAATAGATGCATGCACATATCAGGCTAACAGCAGCAACACCAAAAAACAATCAATTACATGAACGCAGCTCATTCCACCTCAAAATGAGATTGGCTTTAATCTGACAGAGTGATAAAACACTTTTGAGTCTCTAATAAGTGTGTCCCCATCTGATGGGCCTCGGGTCCTCTGGGCCCTGGGGACCAATTTGAGTGGTAGCACAGCACATGGTGCCCTGTGCTGAATTATCGACCACCACCACCACCACCACCACCACCATTGCAGAGGGGATAAGAGGGAGGCGGATTAGGGTTCAGTTGTCTTGGCAACCTGAGATGCCATCTGTCATGTGTGTGCTGATGCACATCGTGTAGCTGAGACATTGTTTTAATTCAATCATTTCCTCATTGCCAGACAGACCTGCTGTTAAAATACAACAACACAGTCAGCATTTAACAGGCAGGGCTGAGTTATAAGATGGGTTTTTACTAAAATTAGTGGTGGAATATTTCACGTTGAACAATGTAAGACACGATGCAGAGACTACAGCTGAAAAATGCCATTTTCATGTCTGTGCATCCAATGACTAAAGACAGCAGCTGGTCAGCTTAGCGAAGCATAATGACTGGAAATAGGTGGATACTGCTAACTTGGTTTGTTCTAAAGGTAAAAAAAAAAGAAGATCCATTTACTTTCTGCCTGTTTTTCATTTGTTTAATCCATAAAAAAAGTGTAAAAATGTAAAATCACTGTTTTACTGTTTTTTTTTATTTTGTGGACTACTCTAAGCAGGAGCAGCAACTTTATTTGTCATTGCCAAGGCCACGCCCCCTTTTGGAGGAAGGAAACACGCTGTCACATAATGACAGACATGTAAAAATGCTGAAAAGCTGTCGCTTAGCATGTTAACCAAGGCTTTCACACTGAGATTTGAGGCACATAAGATTCCCGAATATTCACTGTCAGTGTGTTAAATCGGTAAATGACGCTGGTGACAGTTAGTACTGCAAGGCTGCTGACATACAGTCACAAACTTCATTTATTAAGGTATCACAAACGCTGAATTTCAGGCAAGGCTTTAAAATAATGATTTGACACGACTATCAAACAAACATTTGTTTAACAAGAAAGAAATACATACAGACATGTCCAAATTACAATCCAAACACATGTCAAATTCCACTGACATCTACAGGAT
>NW_024628015.1:0-4737 GCF_008729295.1 Plectropomus leopardus | reverse complement strand
ATTTGACTCTGTAAGAGTTGAAGCTGTATCAGTGCTCCACAGGAGTGTTTACTTACCAATAAAGTGCCAACATTTGTTTATAGCTTCTCTATTGTCATCATTTGTTTCTTGAGTTTCACTCATCTGTTAGACAACTTCCCTGCCATCTGATTAGTGGATACTTGAACCTTCAGAGAGATGCCATGTTTGAGGAAAAAAGTACTTCAAACTCCTGAAAAGAGAAGAACAAATGGGTAGTCATCATTTTCCACTAAAACCTGTTGGAATTGAACTCTCTGAAGAGATGCACACAATAATTTTGTCAAGTATGATGCCTGGTTCAATTAGTTGCCACTACTGTATTAGTCGAAGAGTATACATGGCATTTCTTATTTCATAAATGTTGAAAAAGTGCAGTTTAACACACATCACATAGGTGCAGCACCTACCAAAAAAAACCAAATTTCATTATGAACAAGGTCACGCCTGCACACTTACTATATGCCACACAGGTTTATTCAAGAAAAGGTTTTCGATCCTGCTTGGTATCTTCCGAGCAGGATCGAAATGTTGTCTTTAATAAACTTGTGTGGTATGGAGCAAGTGTGCAGGTGTTAGCTTTTTTCCCCTCATAATTCTATAAATGTAACGTTAATTTGCAAAAGCTACATAAACTAAAAAAATGCTTTAATGGTGTGAATCTTTATACTTGTGATGCCAAACCTACACCTTAACAGTAAACGCATAAACCTTTGAAGGTAAGGATGAAAAGGGAGGCTGCTGAACAGTGAACTCAAGAAGTATTCCTAATTTGTGTGGAGGGCGCCTCCATGTGACCACTTTTTAAATTGCAGTTTTCCTCAGCAGTCCACATCCAGTATAAAAGTTTTTTTAGATTCTGTTCTACATTCATACCAAGCTCTTCATCTGAGTATTTGGCCAAGCCTTTTCCACCAACATACTTTTTTTTGACAGTAGCTAATGTTGAATTAGTGAGTTACTCTTTGACACTTGACTTTAGAAATGGACATAAACGGGGATGTTCTGTTTTTATTAACACATATAAAAACAAAGATACCATAGATAATTTGCAAAACAATGTGAAGGTGAATTACCTCAAAAACCTTGCAGGGACTTGAAAAGTGGAACTCTGTCAGTAGGGTACTACAGAAAATAATTGCAGCTATGCAATATTCACTATTTGTTAGTATCTATCAATAATTTTACACACCATTAAAGCAGCTATAAGAGAGTATACTAAACTGAGACTAGGGGGTTATAGGAATGATGTCGTCTGAGGAGACAAGCACTATGTGTGGAATAAGTCTAAACTGATGCAAATGCAAATATGTCATGAACACAATGGGGGATGGCTCTTTTTACAAAATTATCAATAAATAAAACTCTAAAGATGGTTTACTTGATAAACACTGAGAATAGCTGCCAATTTGAAACAAAACCCACAAGCTTGCCCTAACCAACCTTTACTTGCAAAATGTTACCAAAATAAATATTTATCAACCAGGAAAAGCTCAAAGTGACCACAAAGAGATGCAAAGAACCTGGAAAGAGACACAAAAGCCTAATTTCCACTGCAGACCACCAACACTAATCCCCGCCGCTAACATCTCTCTTTTTAATGGAATGGGAAAATTTACAATCTGCATTCACACCTGGTTCTGATTTTGAAGTAGTCCCAGGGATTCATGACCATTGGCTTCAATCAACGTTGATGGAAACAGCACCCGAGTGAATGCGCCAATTTTAGGCCCCTTAACCAGCAAAGTACAATGGCCATCACCAGTTACCCTCCGTGTCCTCCTACAAAGCTCAAACATTCATACATGCTAGTCTACAGCGACTTTGACTTTGAGATAAAGAAAGGTCGGGACCGTAAAGTTTAACACAGACCTGCTTTCTACTGTTTACCTTTTCTCGACCTGTCCGTGACGTCAAACATGAGCTCTGCTTTACTGGCAATAGAAAAGCAGTGTATAGCCTATATTTGACAGGTTTGTTTAAAAAAAACTGTGCACTTGCTAATTCAAATGAAGAAATTGAAAAACGAATGCAGAAATGAGCAAAACAATAAGACAAGAATGACGACAAAGAATCATAAAAAAAACCCAAAAATGACACAAAATGGCCTCAAAGAAACACAACATTACGTCAAAGATACAAAACAACCAAAAACAACATTGAGTTGACTTCAAAGAGACACAGCACAATCATAAGAGAGCACAAAACCACTAAAAGATGCTCAACAACTACAAAGCCGTGCAAAACCACTAAAAAATGGCATGTCTTGCTCCCATGAAGGTAAGGTGGTGGGGCCCATTAAATATCTGTGCCCAGGAGCCCACTGTCTTAATATCCGCCCATGAGATTTTCAAAAAATGACATACATATTGAGATGACTTCTTCCAGGTACTTAAGTAGTTTGTTAGCCACATGCTTTCATTCAAGTCAAACAAATCCATCTCCACACAAGTCCTCAAGTCAAACACAAATGAATGTAAAAGAATCAGACATGAAGACGGAGCTCTCTGCAGACCAACAGCTCTTCACATCTTCAGCTCTGACATTTTCTGCAGGTTCTCTCTTCCACCAGAAGGAAATATTTGCATGTAAAGAACTATAAGGTTGATTTAATGTGATTCATTTTGTGAGAAGTCCTGTCTTCACCTCCACAAAGATATTCATATAGATCTCCATTCACCTCCGGTCTGACCGGCCAATCACAGCTCTCTGCTCAGGTCGATTTTTTTTTCTTTTTTTTTTCGAAAAACCCCTGAGGATGTTTTTTAAATCGTGTCTCGACCATTGTGACAGATGCCTGCTCCCGCAAATAGAGACGCGAGCTCAGAGAACCTGAAGAATCCTGCTCACCTGGGCCAATGAGAGCGCGAGCTCAGATAACGTTGCCTTTTTTGGACATCGCGAGGAGTCCCGCCAGCGCAAATAAAAACGGTGCGGTTTTGGCTCGTGATGCTTCATTCACCGGGCACAGCTGGGCCAGAGAGACTTCCGCAAGACTTCCCTAACAGACACATCCGACAGGTAAGAAGTTAACTGAAATATCTCCAAACTAAATGTTACAGTCCAGAGATGATTTATTCTGGAAAAACTTTAAAATCGGCAGATCAGTTTTCAGCCTTTTAAAATGAAGAGAAACGATCTGACTTAATGCACAGAGCATATGATTTCCCTTAATGTTTGGGGGTTTTTTTTTAATGCAAAGATTACATTTATCGATTTTTCTCTGCATTTAAACACTTGAAAGTATCAGCACACAGACGGCTGTACTTCCCCTAAAGAGTTAACTGTCATCTGCCTGAGATCAGCCCATCCGGGTTTAAAAATATAAATCTGACAAGATCTCTGTAAGTATGAGGATGTTGTCTCTCAATCGTCGTTTGTCATCAGCTCAACCTTCAGTTTAAGAGGCAAATTCTAATTAAATCCAAATATTTCATCAGCTTAGAAACTGTGGAGACATTAGAAAATGATCAATCGGTAATGTCAACAGGAGATCCAAACTGATGAGTAAAACAAATTATCTTTAACTTCCTTTTAAAGGATGTTTTTCTTGTAACGTCACTTTTTAAAAAACAACAACTTTCAGTTAAAATAATGCAGATAATTCCATAGTACTATTTTAAATTCTTATGCAAAGATTTGCAAAAAGCAACAAATAACAGTTAATGGGTTTGTAAATTTAAATTTTAGTTGTGTAACTGTTCCAGTAGTTGATCTAATCGGTCTTCTGCTTCTGCTTTCTGCATCTCAAGCTTCCTGTGTCATTTAAAAAATTAAAAAAAAACCACACCCAAACTCTGAAATATCCTAACTTTATTAATTTGTTGCTCAGTAACAGACCGGATGCTAGAGTTAAATTTGACCTAACTAGTTGTGGTAATTAAAAAGGGTGCAGTTAATATTTCCTGGTAAAGTGAGACTACAGGCTGTGAAATTTGCAGAAGGGGAGCGGTTTCTGACGGGCCTGAACTTGTGTTGAAATGTCCTGTAGGTGGGACTTGAAGCCTCATTTAGTTTATCAGGTTGGACGAGTTGAAGCCACGCCCGACATACAACTGTCACTCACGGTGATGGCTGCAGGAGGAAGCGTGGAAAGTTTTGTTTCCGCTTAGCCTAAGAGGGAAATTGCAGCAAGAGAAACCACAGACACACGCTGAGTGCATGCTCATATTAAAGTATTAATATCAGCACTAAGAGGTTTTGCAAGACTCATCATGCCTGAGGGTGTTGCATCACTACGGTGCACTCCAGATTTGGTAACAGTGGATGAGTTTCTTAAAAATGTCAGTGAGGTGGAAACAGTGGGCGGTGAGGTGATACAATTGTTTCTTGAAACAGTTAATTAAAAGAAACAGTTAATTAAAACTTATTCTATAAATTTAGAAAATTAGAATAAGTTCTTATTCTAAATAATGCATAAATCTAGCAGGGTTTTAATATGTTGGAAACGCCAGCATCAGAAATCTAAAATTTTGCATGATTTTCCAAATGGAGGCTTTATTGAAAATACATAGGAACATGATTTTATTCATTTTTCAGAAGATTAACCAGAACCAAAGTTCACTGACTTTACTGAAACAAACTATTGTGAAGGGATTTAAGGTGTTTTTGGAGAAAAATAAGCATGTTTCATCTTACTGTTTCAGACATGGATGACGACGTTGCTGCCCTGGTTGTTGACAACGGCTCCGGCATGTGCAAAGCTGGTTTCGCCGGAGA
>NW_024628014.1:0-2852 GCF_008729295.1 Plectropomus leopardus | reverse complement strand
TTTCTATTTAAAAAAAATATTTTTGAGTGTTTGGGATGTTTTTTCCTTGTTGGACCTTTTTCGTCAGAGACAGTCTGTGCTGATATTATTTATAATTTCCACGGTGAAAAGAAGCCTGCACTGCTGCATCTCCTCACCGGAGGGCAGCATCGGTCTGTTCGAGAACATCAGGACGTCTGAAACGTCACCGACAGACACTAAAAGGAGTGAAGCTCATCTGCGGCGACAAACCACAAACATGTTCATCTCTCCCCTCAGCGTCCCTGTGAGCCCTGAACACAAAACTTTAACCCTATAAAACCCGAGCTAATCGGCTTGATCTTTTTCTTGTAAAAACACGCAGACGGCAATGAGCAACTTTACAAAAAAGGCCCCTAAATTAACAAGAAATGAATAAACAATTACAATAAAAATGCCTGAAAATAAGTTTTAAAAAGTAATAAAAACTATTGAGACATAAAATGACCTGAACAAAAAAGTGTGAAAAAAATCCTGTGACATAATTTAAAATTAATTAATTATAAACAGAGTTTTCTGGACTTTTTTCCTTTAATGTATAACATCGATCTCCCAACAGCTGATTTTAAAGTCGCAGTTTGGCGTGATAACGAACTGGACGGTGATCAGCCTCATCAGCACTGTGTGAAAAAACAAATGGATCTTTTTTTGGTTGGTTTGTTTTTTGTTTCCCTGACTTTTCTGACATATAACTGACCTCAGAGTTTTTTTTGTTTTTCTGTTTTTTTCATATAAGCATCTTCCAAATGGTTGAGATTTCACTTATTTTTATTTTTTTTTAAAATTTAATCAAATTTGTATTTTTGTGATATTTGTCTCGGAAATGGTGAAAAAAATGTTTAAACGGTGCACATCTTTAAGATGTTGTATTTTCCTAAATTTTATGCATTTTATATACTCTATTTTTATCCTTTTTAAATTAATAATGTTTGTGGGTTTTATCTTATTTATTTTATTTTTCCATTTTATGTTATACATTCTGTACATTTTTATCAATTTTTATCTTTAGTTTTAACTTACTTTCAGAGTATTATCGAGTGTTTTTATCCATGTGAAGATGCATTCTATTCTATTCTATTCTGATTCTGTTTTATTTCTACATGCAGGTTTTATTTTGTTCTTGTCTTCTATGTGTTTCGATGTGAAGCACTTGGTGCATTTAATTTCTTTCTGGTAAAGAAAGTTGGGCTGCATTTCCTGCATGAAAGCTGCTATACAAATAAAGTTATTATTATGATCATTATTATTCAAATATATAATGAAACAAGTAAAGTTTCACCTTTTACCATAAAAGGCTAATCAACCATTTGGCTGATCATGTTTTTAAAACATGATTTGACTTTTATTAGATTTAATTTTTTGTGTAAAGTTGCACAAATCAAATCAGCGGCGACATCTAGTGGATATTTTTAACATAACAAACGTGAACTGAGAGACGACTCAGTCGAGTTCAATTCAGCACATTTACAATCAAGATACAGTGATTTTTTAAAAATGTGCAGCTGAGCCGGGCGTTTAAGGGTTAAAGGTTTTTATGAGCTGGTTTGTGCTCGGTGTGTCTCACAGCTGTCTCCTGCTGTCTCAATGTCTCCGGTTTGACGGTAATTTGGCTGCAGAGGACCGCAGGCCGGACAGCAGAGTGAGCAGCTGGTGAAACCCTGCAGATATTCTGCGTCCCGCTCCGTGTGAGCAGTTTAATCCTCTCTGATTGTCCCTCTTTACAATGAGTGGACATATTCTTTTTGTCCTCTGCTGGACGAGCTGCTGGCTGTCGGGGACTCATTCTGCCTCGGCTCAGCCTCCACAGCCGCCAAATTAGAAACGACGCGCAATAAAAGAGGAAAGGAAACGAGTTTCCCCGAGAGAACAATCTGGAGAATTACTGTCTGACACATCTGCTGCTCCGAAAGACTGTCTGTCTCTGTCTGTCTCTCTGTCTCTGTGTCTCTCTGTCTCTGTGTCTCTCTGTCTGTCTCTGTGTCTCTCTGTCTGTCTCTGTCTGTCTCGCTGTCTGTCTCTGTGTCTCTCTGTCCGTCTCTCTGTCTCTGTGTCTCTCTGTCTGTCTCTGTCTGTCTCTCTGTCTGTCTCTCTGTCTGTCTCTCTGTCTCTGTCTGTCTCTGTCTGTCTCTCTGTCTGTCTCTCTGTCTCTGTCTGTCTCTCTGTCTGTCTCTGTGTCTGACACACAAACAGGACGTCAACCTGCTTCGTTTAGGGGCCACTTTTGCAAAATGACACGAGGTCAGGGGCCAGTCACAGCAGCTACATACGTGTTTCTCGGATTTTAGGACATTTTCAGGATGTGAGGACATTTCTAGGACATTACGATGTTTCTAGGATTGAAGGACACTTCTATAATTTTATTAAGGTTGTAGGATTTTGGTGCACTTTGAGGAGATTTCTGGGATTTTCGGACGTTTCTTGTATGATGTGAAATGTTCTGTAATCCTGAACTGTATAAACAAATTAAAGAATGAGGACATAGTTGGGGACCGCCCGGCACCCTAACGTGGGCCAGATTTGGCCCGCAGGCCATAAGTTTAGTGTCACTGGTTTAAAGCGTTTATTACAGTGTTGCTTTAGATCGGGATCAGACAGTGACATTTATTTTAAAGTTATTCCTTGTTTTCCATATTTTTTGTCCTGGCAGGATTTAGCTTTTATGACAAGAAGCCGGCTGCAGACAAAATACTCAGCAGTAGTACATAAGTCAGAGTACTAATACTTCAAACACTCATCTTAATTTCATAGGTTAGTAATATTGTGAATTAAAGAGCCACTGTGGTACTTCAGCTCGGTTAATGGGGCTGCCATTAAATCTTCACTAACACCAAACA
>NW_024628013.1:0-1243 GCF_008729295.1 Plectropomus leopardus | reverse complement strand
TTGATACAGATCAAGGTCCAGCACAATGCCATCTGCTGTAGCACAAAGAAAGTTCTTTATGCCAACTGGGTTTGGCTTCATTGGCAGATATTGTCTACACGGACAGGCTTCTGTGAAAGGTATCATCTATTCATCGATCGATACGCATTCAGGTCGAGTCTGAGACCTGCAGCCTTGCAGAATCCGATCCAGAAAAGGCCTCACCTTCCAGAATTTGTCACTCCTCCTCAGGTCTTCTAGCACATCATCATCAATTAGCACTTTTAATGATTGCCTCAGTCTGAAGAATCTGTCGCATGTGAATCTGTCAGTGATGGCAGTGAATCTCAAGGCTTTGGACCAATACATCCTGATTTTTGGGTATCGGACGCAGGACATCAAAATACAGGCACCAAAAAAAATGGTAAACCTCATCTACTGATGTGTTGAGTGGGTCCCCACTCCTGGCTAGTGACATAGCATTAGAGCAATCTGAAATAATGTTCATCAAATCTTTGTCTATGTACTGTTCGAAATAGTTTAATGGGGTCCAGCCATGTCTGTCCTGCTCAGTATCGTCCTCATGTTCAAACTCGGCAAGGTTTGGCGTTAATGGAGTAGCCCTCCAGCAAATTCCACGTCCTGCATAATCAGAATCAGAATAAAAATAGCACTTAGTGCAAAGAAAATTGCAGACAATTCACTGGGGTGTATTGGTGCATGACATAGTTGAATCTGAGTGGACGTTTCTAAGAAATTTGAAGATTTATCTTCAAGGCGTGCCAAAATAAAAACAATTACCTTTATTGGATTGTCCCCGAGGGCTTGGTCATGGTGTTGGCTCTTCTGGGCCATTATCTGAGTCATCAGGTTCAATCCGTTGTGTTTGACGGAGACGTCTGGGAGTGTGGGATCTGGCGTCATAGTCTGAACCTGTCCCTTTCCCTGTCCCTGTCCCTGTCCCTGTCCCTGTCCCTGTCCCTGAATCTGTCAACAAGTGAAGTAAATTAGCATTTTGCTGCAAACATTGAATGGTGCTGTGTCTATATGTTTTCCTCCCAATCCTTCACCTAGCCTTGAAGCCCCAACTGCCTAAACTAAAATATCCACTGGGTCTTTGCTAACCATTATTTTCACAACAGAGATGTTTACGTCCCCTGCTGTGCTCAGTGGGAATGGGGTCTTCTTCACCACTACTGTCATCCTCACTGCTGCTTTGAACCTGTGGTGGGGGATGATAATCAGCATCCAGGATGGCATCATC
>NW_024628012.1:0-4607 GCF_008729295.1 Plectropomus leopardus | reverse complement strand
AGGTGTTACCTGTATGAAGGAGGTGTTACCTGTATGAAGGAGGTGTTGAGTGTCAGCTGACGTCCAGACGGTGGTGGAGGACAAACTGAACTTCCTGTTAGTGAACAGATTCATTAATGCAGAAGTTTAAAAAGGGACGCAGTAAACTCTAAAGTGCTTTAACTCATTAACAAAGACACTTAATTCATACAGAAATCATCTTAAAACTATTAATCCTGTTAATCATTCAGTCATTTTATCCGAAATGTTTGAGACTCGTCCTGCTTTGACGATTTTAAGATTTTAGGTCGTTTCTAGGTTTTTAGAAAACTCAGACATTTCTAGGATTTGAGAAGATTTCCAGGATTTTAGGAAGTTTAAAAGATTTTAGGACATTTCTAGGATTTTACAATGTCTCAAAGATCAGAGGATGTTTTAGGTTTTTAGAAAATGTCTAGGATTTTAGGACATTTCTAGGATTTTAGGACATTAGTGTCTGTGAGTGTTACCTGAGCTGCTGATGGTGTCGGAGGGCTGAGGACTGCAGGTGAAGGTTCAGGTGAAGCAGGGGGGAGGGGCAGGGGGAGGGGGAGGGGGGAGGGTCTCTGAGGGAGGAGTAAATGTCTCCTCGCAGGAAGACTCGAGAGGATCCAGAGACACTCGGGAGCACTCGATGATGATGTCATGGACTTCATAACACCTCCACCTGAGACACACAGGAAGTTAACCACAATACCTCCACCTGAGGTGGGCGGGGCTCAGCCAAAAGTGCTGATGTCAAGTATTTTTATGTGTGTATTTCAATTTAAAAATGTGTTTTTTCTGCTGTGACTCGTGTTCTTAGTTAAAAATCAATAAAAGAAAGTAAAAATAAAAATTAAACTCAGCAGCAGGTTCAGGTTTGGGTCGTCACCTGCGGACTCACCTGGACGGGTCCAGTTCATAGTCCTGAGTCCCTGTGACCAGCTCCGGGTGAACCCTGACATGTTCCAACATCGGCTGACACACACACACACACACATACACAAATTTTCAGCAGCAAGAAAAGATTTTTTCTTTTTTGACATTTTGTCGTTTAATAAAAAAACAGAGCTGAGATAAGTAAAGCCAACTACAACTCCCAGGGTGCACTTCACTCACAAACAGCCAGTCACAGAGCTCCACATTAACCCTTAAACACCTGGAGTGACCTCAGATGTCTTGCGCTGCCTTCAGGCGTCTTTCATAAACATTTAAACCGAAAAAAATGTTTCTCCTTTTGAAAACATAAGAAAAGAAAAATGTACCGTAAATTTGAAAAAAATGAAAGAAAAAGCTGAAGGTGAGAGGATATGACCTGAACATTAGCTGGCGGTCATTATTAGACATTAACATAAAAAGGAAATATGTCTAGAAAATTTAAATCTTATAGTGACAAAAATGACCTTGTGTTAAAATATGTTCGCTCTGTTTTTTAAGTGTTTTTTCTTCTTTCCTGTAACTTTTTACTAATTTCCTGGAAAGTTTTTGGCCATTTCTTGTGAAGTTACTCATCACCTCCTCCGTTGAGCTGGGATTTTAAAGGGTTAACAGTCGTGTCTGCAGCAGCTCAGAGTCTCAGCTGCAGCTTTGAGTTTCATGTTATCTGAGAAACGCAGCAGCTGCTGGTCGCTGCAGCTATTTCTGGACTGGAAACCAGTACAGCGGCTGATCCTGTGCCAGCATGTCAACTGGTCTAATGCTGCTGATCAATAAGGCGTCAAACTGAACTTACAATCAATGTTCAATATTAAAAACATTTTTCAACAACATCATTTTATAGAAAAACACAGATACAGAGCTTTGAAATCTCGATTAACACTTTCAGACTGTACGTTTACAGCATCGTCTCAAGATGCAGCGACGTTAAACGTGCAACCCGTCCCGCCCCCTTCCGAAAACATCCTCACATGAAAGCGAGAGCACGGCCGAGGGCAGCGGGAGTGAGCGTTTAGTGCTGACATGCACGTTGTTTAGTTTATCCGGGTCTTGTGTTGCTTTTATATGCATATCTGCGGAGTTCATTTAGATCTGCATCAGGAAACGTTCAGCGTCTTTATGAGCTCGTGCTGCCAAATCTGTAAAAAACTGCTCGAGCGTGAGTGAGGAAATGTCCTTTAGTCTGCAGTGAGTGCACAGTGCAGTTCCCTCTCATGGCCACGTGCTGCCACAGTTGCACATTTAATGTGCAGTTTTTTATGTAGCTGTCAATATTTTAATGCAAAAAGTGCCAAGTTCTGCTTCTTATTATGTTTGTGTTTAATTTAAAATTTGGTGAAATGATTTAAGAGTGTGTGTCAGTGCTTTCGGAACACGATGGTATCGATATGAGGTGCGGTGAGGATGAACCTCAGATTTGGGCGCTCTGACCTTGACCACCTCCTGGAAGGTGTCCAGGTTCTCCTTCATGCTGTAGTGCAGCCGCAGGTAGGAGATGAAGTTACAGGGGAACATCCCGTACAGACGGTGGAACAGGGAGTACACACCTGCATGCAGGTGGACCAGGTGGACCACAGGGACATGACCTGCAGGAGACAACAGCAACCAGCCAATCACAGAGCACCGCCTGCACTCACCTGACCTCAGATTCATTTATAGTGACAGGACTCCTCCGACAATTACAATTAATCAAACACAAGATGTGATTTTTGTGTGTGTGTGTGTGTGTGTGTGTGTGTGTGTGTGTGTGTGCGCCTCACCAGGGTTTTTGTAGCTCCAGGAGGCGAGGCGTCCGAACACGTCGAAGAAGTCATAGATGTGTTGTTTCCCGGCCTGAGGGATCATGGGTAACAGGGTGATGAGGACCAGGACTCCCGTGATCAGGACCACCACGTCCGTCTCAGTCTGAGGACACAAACACACCGTGAGACAACAACACGCAATAATCAGCTGATCGTTTGGATAATAAAAACAATGATAACAGTGAGAAATGTTCATCATTGAGCCGCAGCTCAAACTGACACCTTCACGTTTGTTTATTATTATCAGTATTACTGAGTATTAGTATATCAGTATTAATATAAGAATTAATATTCAGAATCAGAATCAGAATCACGTTTATTGGCCAAGTTCAACAAATAAGGAACAAGGAATTTTTTCCAGGTTGGCAATGCTCACAGTACAGGGGAGGGAAATAAGTTAGGGATAAGAAAAATAGAAAAAAAGACAGACATAGACATGTAATTGTATTTACAAAAGGAAGAGATAGAGAATATATACAAAATGTACAGTATGTAATTCAAAAATATACAGTATGAACAGTTTAGTGCAAAAACCACTGTGTATGAGGTAGTATAAATATATATATATATTTGTTGTTTGTTTGTTTGTTTGTTTGTTTGTTTGTTTTGTTTTGTTTTGTTTTGTTTGTTTTTCTCTCCTGACACTCTGACTATTTACAGTTCGTCAGAGTGACAGCCTGGGGGTAGAAACTGTCTTTGTGTCTGGTGGTCTTGGCATACAGTGCTCTGTAACGCCTTCCAGAGGGGAGGAGTTCGAACAGTTTGTGACCGGGGTGTGATGGGTCTGCAGAGACGGTGCCTGCCCGTTTCCTGATCCTGGACCGGTAAAGGTCCTGGATGGAGGGCAGGTCGGCCCCAATGATTCTCTCTGCAGTTCTGATTGTTCGTTGCAGTCTAATCCTGTCCTGTCTGGTGGCAGATCCAAACCAGACAGTGATGGCTGTGCACAGGAAAGACTGAATGATGGCAGTGTAGAAGATGATCAGCAGTTCCTGTGGCAGGTTAAACTTCCTGAGCTGTCGCAGGAAGTACAACCTTTGCTGGGCCTTTTTCCGGACTGTGTCAATGTGGGAGGACCACTTCAGGTTTTTGTGGAGATTCAGGAGATTGTGGTTCCCAGAAACTTAAAAGTGTCCACAGTAGAGTCTAGAGTCTTAGTGTCTGTATGAGTATTATTAGTCTGAGTATGAGTGTCAGCGTGGGTATAAGTATGAGTATTACTGTGAGTATGAGTGTCAGCGTGGGTATAAGTATGAGTATTACTGTGAGTATGAGTGTCAGTGTGGGTATAAGTATGAGTATTACTGTGAGTATGAGTGTGGGTACCTTGAGGAGGCGCAGCAGGGAGGGAAGCAGGGCGGAGCGGCTGATGTGATGAACCCAGGGAGGCTGTTTCCTGATCAGGTGACCCAGCAGGGTCAGAGCAGCCAGTCTGGATCCAGGTCTGTTCAGAGACTCATTCAGCTTCTCCAGCAGCGTCTGACAGACCCGCAACACATAACATCAATAATCACAGTATAATCAATACTACTGTCATCAATGATACTCTGATCAATAATACTGTCATCAATGACACTCTGATCAATAATACTGTCATCAATGACACTCTGATCAATAATACTGTCATCAGTGAAACTCTGATCAATAATACTGACATCAATAATACTCTGATCAATAATACTGTCATCAGTGATACTCTGATCAATAATACTGACATCAATAATACTCTGATCAATAATACTGTCATCAATGATACTCTGATCAATAATACTATCATCAATGATACTCTGATCAATAATACTGTCATCAGTGATACTCTGATCAATAATACTGTCATCAATGACACTCTGATCAATAATACTGTCATCA
>NW_024628011.1:0-3049 GCF_008729295.1 Plectropomus leopardus | reverse complement strand
GACGAATACTTGCTCGTCACATGTATCACAATCTGTGAGGTACTTGTATTTTACTTGAGTATTTTCTTTTCACTTTTACCCCACTACATTTCAGAGGGAAATATTGTACTTTATACTTCACTACATTTATCTGAAAGCTTTACTTTACATCAGAACAGAGTTTTGCATCAGAACAGAGTTTGAAAAATCTGATCTTTTGTAATAAATTAAATTAACAAACTACAGTTTTTACAAGTACAGCTGCAATAATTAGTTGATTAGTCAATTATAGAAATTTAAATGCCAACTTTTTTGATAAACATTTACAGTTGGGGTTTTTTTTTCATTTTAAAAAATAATTTTTAGGTTTTTGATTTTTTAAAAATATACTTTTACGTCTTTTTTTAATTTATTTTTATTTTTTCTTGTAATTTTGAGTTGAAAAAGTATATGTAAATACACATTATTTGTTGTTTCATCATATCATGCTTTATCACATCATAAAATGTACTTAAACTTGTCATGTCATACTTTAACATTTGATGTTATGTCTTGCTTTACCTTGTCTTTTCATGCTTTAAACACATCATGTCTCCCTTTATCGTGTCATGCCATGCTTTATCTTTTAATATCTTGCTTTATGTCGTAATGTCATACTTTAAAATGTCATGCCGTGTCTTCGTTTATCTTGTCATGTCACATCTTGCTTTACCTGGTCTTGCGTTATCTTGTCACGTCATGTTTTATCGTGTCATGTCTTGCTTTATTTTATCATGCCGATCTTTATCTCGTCACAATATCTTTTATCATGTCATGTTTTATCGTATCTTGTCTTTTCTCTTTTTTATCATGTCATTTCCTCTTGTGCTGCAGGGTTCTGGCAGAGCTGGTTTCCTCAGCAACAAAGGTCAGGAGGAAGAGCTGGAGACCATAAAGAAACGGAGACTCCCAATAGCTGGCGCCCTCTGGTGGACGTACGCCTGCAGCCTGGTGTTCAGGCTGCTGTTTGAAGGAGGCTTCATGTAGGATTTGTGTGTGTGTGTGTGTGTGTGTGTGTGTGTGTGTGTGTGTGTGTGCCCTATTGCTGGTTTGGTGTGATCTGTCTCGACACAGCATTTGTCTTTGTCCCTCCAGGTATGCTCTGTACGTGGTGTACGATGGTTTCCAGATGCCACGGCTGGTGCAGTGTGACCAGTGGCCGTGTCCCAACCTGGTGGACTGCTTCATCTCACGCCCGACCGAGAAAACCATCTTTACCATTTTCATGGCCACCTCCTCCTCTATCTGCATGGTCCTTAACATGGCTGAACTCGCTTATCTTGTTGCCAAGGCTGTGACTAGGTAGAGGTATTAATCAGTCAGACAGGCAGGTGATTAATTAACATTTTAAGTCCGTCATCCTTCACGTGGGTTCTCTAAATACAGAAAATCCTCGAGTCTACATGTAACATCTTCTTTTTCAGGAGTGTCGGTGGTCAGAAGGAGAGGAAAACCTGCAGAAAATCCAGCAGAGAGAGGATACAGAATAAGACAAACCAGAAGTTACTCGTCTCAGCCTGAGGAAGCAGCAACAAGGTGGGCGATACATGCAGAAGAAAGATTTTACAAAGACTTATGGCTACACATGTAAATGACAAAACATGTGTAAATACCACTCAACAAGGGAACATTTTCTATGATACCTAAAATGCAACATTTAATGGGTGGAGAGGATGGAATCAGTGTCAGCAACTCCCAAACTGTATTTTTACATGATACTGTAGTCTGTGAGATTGTATGTCGATACTTAATTATCAATATTTCAGTTCATTAGATATAAATGCACTCACCATTTCCTACTTTATATACCACAAATAAAGTTTTATCCTATCTGAATTGTGATTCAGTCTAATAGCTTGAGTTAAAAATTACATGATAATAACAATGCTTTTGTCTGGGAAAACTAAACGGACTAACTCAGAAACATACAATGCATTAAATCATGTGATTAATAATCATGAAAAATGGTTCAGTTTACAAAAGATAAAGTAAAGAAAGGGATTGACGGGACATAACATGTTCTTTCATTTACAACAGGTGCATCAAATGATCCACTGTATTTGCTTATGTCGACCTCTGCTGGTGGACAGCAGTGACTGCACCACCTCTGACTGGTTTTATGGTTGTGGGACAGTCACTGACGCTAAACAAGGAAATATTTGGTGAAATGGTGATGTCACCCAGCAAACAGCAAGTAACCATGGAGCTTGAAATAGTTTGGAAATCCTACTTATTCAGAAGTAAAATTATGCAAGACCTCCTAACTTCAATGCCATGCATATATATTTTTTTCATTTAATGCAGTGTTGCTCCCAGACTTTTATTTATAGCGGTGGCCTGATGGGGCCACTGAGAATCTTAGGGTGGCACACCAAAACCAAAAACAAAATGTTATGAATTTGCTTATGCTGTTGAAGTATATAAGCGAGTTGGAAATTATGTTAATAGTGAGATACTGGAATACTTTGGTTTGTTATTTAACAGATAATGACACTAACTATCTGATGTACATAGACTAATACCAGTACAGTGAATATTTCGAGTCCCACAGCAATCTTGTGTTAAGGTGTTATGTATCTGTATATGTGCTATGTATTTGTACATACATGTGTTAGGGGCCCATTACTCTTCAGATAGGCTTTTCCTTAAATTTTGTTAATGGCGGCAATGGTTTAATGACAAGTTTTTGTACATTTTTCCTCATTTTGACATATAGCCTATTGTTTATTTCCAGTACAGCTTTACTTTAAATATTAGACTACTGCTAAATATGAGTTACTACCACTACTGCTACTTCTGTTAGTATAATAACTACACAGAACTATCCTGCTAATATCATTGCCATTTCCAGCCTATAACTAAAGCAGTTAATAAATCTTTTAAATAAAAAAACAGGTATTCACAGCCAGTGGTAGAATGTAACTAAGTACATTTGCCCAAGTACTGTACTTAAGTACGCTACCTTCTACTTATACTTCCCTACATTTTGGAGTTAAAATATTATTTCTTTTACACCACCACTTTTATTTTA
>NW_024628010.1:0-3640 GCF_008729295.1 Plectropomus leopardus | reverse complement strand
CACTGACATATCCCAGACTGTCAGCAGCTACACTCACACACTGACATATCCCAGACTGTCAGCAGCTACACTCACACACGGAGCACAGAGGAGACTGAGAATAATTCACTTTAAAATCTAAAAACATAGTGGTATCATGACAGAAACCTGGTATGTAAAGTTTTAAAATTCTGAAAATTAAAGAATATTTAATATTTATGATTAGGACTGATGTTATATTGAAATAAATATAATACTGAGATTTCTTAAAGCTTGATTTTAAAAACATTTTGTGTGCAGACAAATGTGAGTGTGTGTGATATTAAACGGGTCCTAAAGCTTAAATATGAGATCAGAATTGATGAATAAAAATGTACTGAAGGTTTTCAACCTCTTTTCCAGGTCTATTTAAAAAAAAAACCTGTCTAGAGATGGAATAACCAATCACCAAACCCTAACGTGTTGAGAATTTTAAAAAATAAACCCTTTTCTAAGCCTTTGTTCTTTTGTATTTTTTAATTTTAAATCTGTAATGTGGTCGATCTCTCAGAATCAAACTTGATTAATTCTACTGAAACCACATGTTGAATTTGAAGCTTTTTGTTTGACATCTTTTCTTTTTATTTAATCACAGAATCAGATCATATGAACACATGGTCCTCCTGCAGTGCACTTCAATGTTCTGTGAAAAGAGGAGAATGAACTGTGAGTAGATGAATTATGGGATGTCAGAGTAACACAAAAAAAATAAAATGTGGACAAATGAAACCGGCCTGCTGTTTCCTCTGACAGCAAATCAGGAGGGATGGAAGGAAGGAGTATAGATTCAGAGAGTGAACAGACATAAAAACAGCAGAAAAGAGGAAGTTCTGCGGAGTGTCGGAGGCCGGACGGGAGTGTGTGTTGATAGTTGCTAAGCAGCGTTAATGGCAGTGAGAGGTAGCGGCGCTCTTTAGCTGATTAGTGTATTAATTGTTTGATAGGTGTGTTTGTCTGCAGCTAATCCCCTGTGTTTACTACAAAGCATGGATCCTAATTAGAGCCGGCTAATCACAGCGCAGCACACACACTCGTCCAATCAATCAAAGAGTGAGCCGCCATGAAGGAAAGATGAGAGCGAGAGAGCGAGTTCTTCCTCTTCTCTCTGCCGATGATGACGAGCAGATCGAAACTCTGCCATACACACCGTCTCTTTACATGTATTGATTTTGATAACAGAATCAATGTCGGATACAAACAGCCGTCTCAGTGCTCTGTGTGTTTTACACGCTCACATTAGTCTCCGTCCACTAACTGCTGCGGACACACGGTCCATCCTGTCTATCGGAGGACAGTCACTTTATACTGACGGCTGGCAAACACGGAAACGCGTCACTGCGCTCTGCTCTAACCAGCGTGCTCCTGCAGTAGGAGAGGCCTAAAAATCTAAAAGTGACCGACCTGCAACAGGGAGGTTGGAGAAGAAGGTACATTTACTGCAAAGGAATAGCCTGCTTTATAGAATACAAAGTAGATTTATTAGTCATTTTTCAGACAAAGTTTAAAAATGAAATTAAAATTTATCCTTGATCCTGCTACATCTCTGGAGTTGATAGATGAGTTGATTAAAATCAGCAGCTACTATGAAAGAGTCCATCTGGTTGCTGCTGATGGCATCATACAATTCCTACAGTGCATCTTGCAGTCTTGTGTCCTGTCGTCTCTCAACAAGGTCCGTCCATCCAGTGCAACAGCTTTATTCGAAATGTTAGGGGTTAGCATGTCTCTTTGTAGAGAAACAGCTCTCTGTCAGTCAGGTCAGCCTCACCCTGATGCCGGCTCTCCTCCCGCTCCTTGTCCGGCAGTTTCAGTTTCATTTCTCCCTTCTGGTCTGATTGGCCGCTCGGCATATGCCGTTGGTGCAGATCCTCTCACAGTGTGCTGCATTCGGTCCAAACTCCTCACAACTTTTTCCAATGTTGAGTGCTGTTCTTATTTTGTTGGTACCCACTGATTTGGGGGGAATCACCGATGCTTTATTATTTTTGTTCCTCTGTTTGGAAAAGTGACAGACATAATGCTGCAGCAGCATGTTTTCTGTTTGTATGTTTGAGATACGTGCAGCACTAGCATGCAAAGAAACTCTGAAATGCACCAAAAACAGTTATTTCTATTATTAATTAATCTGCTGATGATTCTCTCAATTAATCAACTGTTTGTTTCAGCTAATGTTTGGCTTTTTTGCTTTTATTGTTCCGGCAGTTTTTTTTATTTAATTTTAGTCTTTAGCTACTTTTTTAACAGTTTTAACTCACTCAGGTGTGATAATTCCTTCTGTTTGGTTGCTGGTCCTCATTGTTTTCATTGATACTTTAATGTTTTGAACACGTGTGACTGTTGGCACACTGGTAAACAACTGGTTAAGTGTTGCAGTTAAACACCAAAACTAGCTAAACGGTCAAGTTCTCAAAAAAAGATCCTGCTTTTGGTTTTAAATAAGTTTGAGCAGTTTGAGGTTTGGTTTCAGAGGGTCTGTGCACAGCAGTTTCTTCTTGGGTCCAAGTCAAAGTACGATGTCAGCTGACCTCCTCCTGTGCTCCAGTTATAATTATATGTCCATTAGAGGTTGCAGCATAACAATAAACATACATGCGGGTGAAATGTAAATGTAAAGTCTAAAGTATAATCTGTGTCCTCCTGATCATCTGCGCTGCTCTCAGCTGCTGTCTCATCGTGTTTTCCTGCAGCTGAAGCATCATGCAGATATTTGCAGACATTAAAGGCAGTGACGCTCGTTATGGTGATCAGATGTTCACAGAGCAGCATGAAAAGACAAAAACACAGCACCGCAACATACGGGCGCTCTGAATCACACTAAACCCAAAAAGCAGTGAGACACCATGAACCCAGAAGCTTTTAATCTGCCTCTCGTCTCAGCAGCTTGTAGCCAAGACGCAGCACAACAATCTGCATCTTCCCTCTCAACAAAAAGCTGCATGTGTACTCAAATCTTCCTCTCGTCATGGAGGCTTCTATCCAGCGGGGCGTCTGAAAACTCCTCGCTCCCTCTGAGGCTGCCGCTGTCAATCATCGTCCCACCCAAACACCCCGACACCCCGACACCCACCCCAACACCTTTCTGGGGGGACGCTGCCCTCTGGCGCCTGCACACAGGACTGCAGGTCAGACGGATGGACGGATGGACGGACAGACGGCACAGCTGAGACGTGGCAGGATGGAAACTCAGACCAGACTCTGTGACACTTTGACTTGTTTCTTGAAGAGGCAGGTGAAGATTTTCATTTGTGTCTTACGAATAATCATCAACAAAGAAATTATCAAGTTTTAAATATCACGCAGGTGCATTTTTTCTATGATCCAGTGCTTCTCAAAAGGGCAGATTATCGGCCTGAATATTATATTTTGATCAATTCATCAAAAAAACGAAAAAAAAAACAATGCCAATAAACCAATAATTTCCAGCTCCTCGTGGCCGATAAGATACCGATAACTGATAAATTCTTTTTGTTTGTTTTTCATTCCGTGAGGATATAAGAGTCTGATATGGTGAGCACACATGAGTTTTAATTTTATACATTTATATTTGAAAAAAAAAAACACATTTCAGACAAAAAGCTGGAAAATCTCATTTTTGTAAAAATAAGCAAAATCACTTTCATTT
>NW_024628009.1:0-2487 GCF_008729295.1 Plectropomus leopardus | reverse complement strand
CTCCCAGCTGCAGCTCCCAGGCCCGGCTGCCTGAGCTCCCATAATCAGCCCCGGACTACTGAGAGAGAGAAACTATTTAACTGACCCTGTCATCTCGGAGCACGATGATGGCTGTCCTAATTACTCAACAATAACAAAGGCCCTCATTTAGCTCTGACGGCCGCCTGCAATCAGCAGTTCTATGAATAACTTAACAAATAGGAATGAGGGGGAAAAAAACGTATTTACAGGCACATTAATTCAAGGCCAAAAGACAATACGTGTCACCTCCAGCTAACTCGGGATTCAGGTGACAATCACTAGGTGTGTGTGTGCGTGTGTGTGTGTGTGTGTGTGCGTGCGTGCGTGCGTGCGTGTGCGCGCATGTAAAGACCTGCACATGCATGTGAGTTAGAGTTTGACTAATCAAGCATAATTAATAATGAATAAATGTAAAGTCTCAAAACGGATCGCGATCATTTTAACTGCGATAATTGTGGCTTCAAAATTCTGCATCTAAAAAGTTGGATAATTTGTTAACAGGTTGTGTCAATGTCACCATTTTTAACCCTTTAGGGTCCCGTTTTGATGTCACACACACTCGTGTCGCTCCGCTCAGAAAATGCGCTTTTACAAGTCAGGCTGTAATAATATTCTACATTAATATTATTTTCTGCTTTCATTGAGTTTATTTTTTTAAGCAACATCAGTCCTAATCATAAATATCCAATATTCATTATTTTTTTAGAATTTTAACACTTTAAACACCAAGTTTTCACCTTCACAAGTGTTTAACCCTTTGAACCCTGAGCAAAAAAAAAGAAATTTCCAAAGCATTTAAATATGGAAATGGAGGGAAAAAAGCACGGACCAACTTGGAAAGAAAAATTCCAGAAATTAATAGATTTAGAAAATTTGTTTTAAAAAGCTAGGGGGGGAATTATAGTTGTAATTATCATGATTACATATTTAAAAATATGTTACAAAATTATTACAATTTTTAGGCACATTTTCCAGATCTTAATTTATGTGTTTATTTCATTTTATTTATTTGTTTATTATTAGGTAATTTTCTCGTACTTTTTACTATTTTTTTTTGCTTTTTTGGGTCATTTTGTCTTTCATGCCTTCTTCCATGTTTTTGAAAGAAATCAAGCCAATTTTCTCACATTTTAAAAATTATAAAACAGTAATATTCCACATTTGGCCATTCTGTATCATAAGTACTTTTACCTTTTGTACCTTAAGTTTATTTTGATATTGATAATTATACATTTTCTCTTGGGTTAAATTTAGAATGCCGGACTTACGTGTAACAGAGTATTTTTACACGTTTAAGTAAAATATCTGAGTACTTCTTCACCTCTGATTCTAAAAAATGTTTCAACAGTATTTTAAAAAAGTGTTTTGACATGAAATGAGAAGTGTTTGAGTATCGATCAGTGGAGTATTGATCTGTTCTCTTTGCAGTCTCTTAGATAAGCGATCGATTAGGCGCAGAGCGTTATGTCCTTCATATCAGAGAGGATTCACACCGACCAGATCTGCTTTTAATAAGAATAAAAATATCAGTACGACACACACACCGACCTCAGCCTGTGTGTTTAATTGTGTGTCTGCATGTTTCAGAAGGCGAGGACGCTGTCCGCAGCCCAAAGTATCGGCTCCTGTCGCACAGATAGCACCTGGACTTTGTTGAGGCTGAATATTTACATATCAAACGCCACCCCCCCGCCTGTTGTCGCGCCCCGCATGCAAGACAGAGAGAAAAGAAGGGCATTTCCTCCAGGAAAATATATAAACTAAACAGTGAGAAGAGTTATAATGGAGGCGAGCGAGCTGTGCGGAGCTCCGTTTACTGATAAACACGGCAGGCCTTTATAGTGTTACAATAAACCTGCAGACCCTGACACACACACACGCACACACACACACACACACAGGGCGGCGTTCAGGCTTTATTTTGATGCTTTCTATGAACTCTGGCACCTTATTTACTCAGAAAAACTTTTTATAACTTTAAATTTTATGAAGTTATGTTAAAAATTCTAATAGTTGTTATTAATTAGTGCTGACTAGAGTTGGAAAAATAGTCTGTATTTTTGTTAAAAGTCGGGAAATGTAGCTAAGTAAATGTAGTCAAGTATAAGTATGGACAGATTATTATATCCAGGGCTTATTGTCGTTATTAGGGACTGTTTGTTATTTATGAGAGGGGAGGAGGTGTTGCAGAAAGGGGGAACCATGTCAAATAATTCTTGTAGCACCGGGAGAGACTAACTTCACGAATGTTTGTCTAATGTTTCACTCATGTTTTACTCATGTTTCTCTAAGCAGGTTTGGAGGGCATGATTTCTTTTAGAAAAAGGATTGGTGATTAAAAAAAATATATATTATTTTTAGTTGGCATTTTGGTGACTTAAAAACGTTTTGATTTTTTTTGTCTTTAAACAGTCTTGACAAGGTTTTTTCAGTCAAAGTTCAAAGTTTTTGGTGATTTTTTTTTTT
>NW_024628008.1:0-2650 GCF_008729295.1 Plectropomus leopardus | reverse complement strand
TATTATTATTATTATTATTTTTATTTAATTTATTTAATTTTGTGTTCTTTCACTTTTTTTCTTTTTTTGTGCTAATTTCAGGTAATTTCTTCTTCATTTTTTCTAATTTCTTGCAAATTTTGGGGTGATTTTTTGTTACTCATTCCCTTTTTTCATTTTTTTGCGAGAATTAAAGGCAATTTGCTCAGCTTTTAGGGGGTTAATTATTTCCTGCACTATTTACAAGAGGAATTTGCTTTTCTATCCTGGTACAATACCTGAAAGCTAATGAGACTGCTGCTTTGCACGCCAGCTATTTTTGTACTCAGGTTGAGACATTCCCTAGAAATCTGGAACCATGGGAAATAAGACAGAAATGTCAACTATGAGAATGATGCTGTCGACCTACTGTAATGCAGGTGATGTTGTTAGTGTGGGTTCTTCAAAATAAAGACCACATTTCTCAAAATGTCTTGGTTTATTTGGAATTTTTTCCACCATCTGCTGCCACAAGCTTCTCTGAAAGCTCTGTTTGCTGTGGGGTGAGCATCATCGTCTTCCTGGTTTGTGCCGTAAAGTAATCTGTCAGATTTTCCTCCAAGGCCGCCCGGATGTCTCACAGTGAACGGGGCTGATAGAGACTGCCAGTCTGCTCACTTATGCTCTCATTTGTTTGCTGTAATGACACTCATTTGTCTAAATAAAAGTCTGCATCTCTCCTTCATTACTGGAAGCAGTTCTCATTTTCTCTAATTCTACCCAGGGTGGCCAAACCAACAAATTTAATGGACCTATTAGAATAATACATCTGTATTGTCACTGCGCAGAGAAGCCAAGCAGTTTGACATTTTTGTGTAATCATGTGGTTACATGCTTGTGTGTAAGAGGGAGACAAAGATAGAGTGTTTTTTAATTCTGAAAGTTTTCTGAAGACGATCTAATTTACCTTCCTGGCATGTTACTAGCTGCTCTCACTGACTACTAACCATCTAGTTGTTCTCATGGCTCTGTGTTAATCCCTTTCCGTTTTGTTGTGCTGCGTTCAGATGGCTTTCACAAGCATTTAAACCTCTGCAACCTGAGGAAATTGGTTTGGTTAAATGAGCAGCTTGGCTAAAAATGTCCAGAAAAAGCAATAAAAATGATCAAAAAGTGGCAAGAAAATGACCTAAAATTAGCCAGGGAGCGATGATTAAAAATGATCCAAAAACTAGGGAAAAATATCCAGAAAAATATATTTATCATTCTTATAATTATACATTTAAAATGATGCTACAAATTTTTAGGCTGCTTTCTTTTTTTTTCTCTCTGCTTTTCTTTTTAATATTTGCTTGCTAAATTTCTGGCCATTCTGGCCAGTTAAGCTGCTCATTGCCTTTTTCTCTTTTTTAGATGACTTAAATATATTTTACTGCGGCCCGGTTCACAGCAGTACATTGCTGAGCTTCCGTGCCGGTAGATTTGGTTTATCGAAAGTAATAGCAAAGCAACAAGTACATAAAATAAGCACAGAAATGCATCTGATCACTTGGACCAAAGTGTTTAACTACATATCTTTAAATGATGAAGTTACAGCGGAAAATGACAACAGAAATAAACATATTTGCTGATTTCACAAAGCTCCGCAATTGCAAGTTGTCTATCTGGAAGTGACTGTGTTGTTGTGATGTCATGGTGATTTGTCTATTCAGGAGAAAACAACATGTCCATTTGGATGAAAGGGTGAAAGCTTTTGTGCGTCCATACGCTTGCACCTCCTCACTAATGAGTGCATGTGGCAATCCCTGTTTATTTAGTATTTAAACCTTTGAACCCAAATTGGTGCACTTTCTTTCAAAAACATAAGAAAAATGGCAATTAGCAACTTGCAAATTAGTATATTTAGAAAAAAATAAAATAAAAAAGGGTAAAATGTCTAACAAATTACATATTTAAAATTATCTTACAGAATTATTATCATTTTTAAGGCACTTTTTCCACATCTTGTTGCCTAGTTCATTTTTTTTAACTTCTCTTTCTTTTTTCTTTTCTTTTTTAAAACCAATTTTCAGGTAATTTTCTTGCCCTTTTCGCTTATTTCTTGCTATTTTTTGGATCATTCCTTCTTTCATTGCTCATCGACTCCTTTCCATGTTTTTGAAAAATATCAAGCCGAAGATGTGACCAAAGAAAAAGTAACCCTGCAGATTTATGACTTTAGAACATGTATTATAGTCCACTTTATTTCTCATAAATTTGTAAAGGTTTTTTCTTCTTTAAAATTCACCACGTTAATCCTGGAGATTCAGATGTTGTTATTCTTAGAATATTATGCCTTCCGCGACTCCGTATATATTTTTTTTAACTGCAATTGCCTAAATACACCACCGTACTTTGATAATGGATGTCTTTCACTGCAGCGAGCGCAGTTCTGACTCATTGACTGAATAATTTGTTCTTTAATGTGTTCTTTTATGAATTCAGCCTTTAGAAATCAATACTTTTCCTCTATATTGACTGGACCACTCACATTTACTTACAACAAAGAAGCAGTGTCTTCACAGAGTTCACTACAGAATTCTTGTGGTTAATACCGCGCAGCTGTTTTGTGCTCAGACAGACAGAAGTTTCAGTCGTGATGTGTAGATGTGTGGTAGGTGGGCTGTGGATCGTGACCTGGGGGCGGGGGGTT
>NW_024628007.1:0-1377 GCF_008729295.1 Plectropomus leopardus | reverse complement strand
TTAAGGTTTTAGGACATTTCAAGGATTTTAGATCATTTGTAGGATTTTAAGACGTTTCTTGGAATTTGGGACATTAAAAAGTTTAGGGACATTTCTCAGATTTTAGGATGTTTCTTGAAATTTTACAGTGTTAATAGGATTTTGGGACGTTTCAAAGACTTTACGACATTTGTAGGATTTTAAGACATTTCTAGGATTTAAGGACATTTCTTGAATTTTGGGACATTTGTAGGACTTAAGGATGTAACGTTACCAAGATTTTAGGACATTTGTGGGGTTATTTACGTTTTGTAGAGCTTAAAGACATTTCCAGGATTTTAGGACATCAGTGTCTCAGCTGTGTCCTCTGTCGGGGGTGTGGGGGATCCTCCTCTGGCTCTTTTTTTGATCGACAAGCTCTATTTTGATGCTGTTTTATGTCTCTGACACCTTATGGAGACTAAAAGGACAAAAACAATCCCAGAAATTAAAATAATCAAAACAAAAAAAGTTGAATCGACCAAACAGAAGCTCAGGTCTCAGGAGATTAAAGTAAATTAAAATTTAAAAATGAAAACTCCCGTCGTAAAATCACAGACACATCTGCCTCCTGCAGAGGTCTGAGTGAGAAACACTGAAGGATGCTCCACTCAGCGACTGAATCATCCATCAGGCGTCTGAAATGTGCGTCTGGTGTCTTTATGTCTGCAGACTGTCTGAGCGTCGCCCTGCCGGGCAACAAGAGCCGGGTCAGGAGGTCCGCCGGGTCAGGAGGTCCGCCGGCGCCTTTCAGCCCTCAATTCTTCGGTTTTGTCATAGTAACGGCAGTAATAAATGTCAGCCAGCAGATGTCAGTGAGTCCTCAGAGTTTACTCAGCTTTTACGCTGACGCTCATAAATGTGATATTAGAGATAGTTTTATGGTGTTCGGGCTTTTAAATTTTAAACGTGAGTCACCTGATGGCTATAAACAATCCTGCAGAGCTGTGAGAAAATACCTGTCTGTAACTGCAGCAATCAATGAATTAATGATCAGATATTGATCATGCAGCTGACTGAGTGTTGGATCACAGTCCAGCTGTTTGGGTTAACTCTAACAGACATTTTAGGGGAGATTTTTGTCACGTTTCTAATTACCCAGAAGTCAGCCTGACAAGCTATAAATAAATGACTGCATAAATAAATAAATAAATGTTTTTATTTATTCCTGTCATTTTATATTATTTTATACTTGAACTGCGCACTACATTGTACTTTTTATGGCATTGCAAGGTTATGATTTAAGTTAACTTTTACTAAACTGAAACTTAAAACTTGGTGTGAAATAGCAGTTTAGTTAGCTAAAAAATACGACAGCGAAATGAAATAATGTGTTGACTACTTCCAAAACTAACATAA
>NW_024628006.1:0-3967 GCF_008729295.1 Plectropomus leopardus | reverse complement strand
AAACCACCACAGAGAGACAAAAACCACCACTGAGAGACTTGAAACCACCACAGAGAGACAAAAACCACCACAGAGAGACAAAAACCACAGACACATTTTTTAAAGAAACGTCAGTTAACGAGTGCGGATTGTGTCTCTGTTTTCTGTCTCGTCGTGTCTTTTTGTGTTCAGAGCGTCTGAACAAATTTCGGTCTCGCAGTGACGACAGTGAGTCCAGCGGCGCGTCCTCGGCAGCCTCCCCGTCCTCTCCTCTGTCCTCCCCCCGCAGTCCCTCCTCCCCCTCCCCGTCCTCCCCGTCCTCCTCGTCTCCTCGCAGAGACATCAGACGAGGTGAGTCTGTGTCTCTGGAAAAAGACACGTCTCAGAATGCTGGGACATATTTTGGAGGACTTTGTTTTTTTGTTTGTGTTGCTTTTTTTCTTTCAGATTTTATGTTTTTATCTTCTTTGAAATAAAAATAAAATTTTGCAGATATTCTTTACTTGAATTGTTATTGCATTTCTCTTTTTTATTTTTTTTTTTTAAATGTATTTATTTTTTATAATTGTTGGAGAAGAAAGAAAAAAGAGAATACTTTAGAGGGAAAAAAAGTTTGTTCTTACGTCCACGTCGCTTTATTTCCTGTGACAGCGTCGAAATGAAAATTCAAACTGAAGTTTTTGTGTCTGTTTTTTGTGTGTGCAGCTCGTTTGTCCCTGTCCAGCCCAGAGCTGCTTTCAGAGCTGAGACAGTCGAGGACACGAAGTCTCCGACATGTCCCCGCACACAGCGGAATGACCACTGTCTTCAGTGGACGAGGACGAGGACGAGGAGGAGGAGGAGCAAAGGTGAGCAGAGTAAACCACAAAAACCGGACCCACAGAGGAGAAAAAAGACGCTGATCTCCTACATTGTTGTTCTTCTCCTGCAGGCCTCTGGCTCCGCCCCCTCCATGCAGTCAGCCAATCAGAAGACACCTTGTTAAATTCATCAGCAGCAACGCCATTTCATCATAAAACAACCAAATTATTGGACCGGCACAAAAACACGGAAAATCGAACCGTCGTCAGGAATGAAGAAGCTGCCGTTTTTCTGTGAGAGCGAGCAGATAAACTGAAGATTCACGAAGACGTCTTTGATTTGTAGAATTAACACCAAATATTCCAGTTTGAGCAACATTTAAATGAATAACATTATTCTGATGTCAGATAACGAACGATGAGTCCAGTGTGACAGAAAACGATGTTACTGTTGAGAAAAACAAATTACAACAGCTCCGAAAAATACTGAACTCAAATCTTTTTCTCTCATTTTATTCATTTTTTTATTCTTTCATAGAAAAAAAATCACAATATCGTAGTCAAAGTGTAATAGTCTGGTACGCCAAAGAAAGATGAATAAAAATGCCACAGTATAGCATATAAAAACGGTAAATGACAGTTTGCAAAAAGTGTCTTAGTTTAGGATTCCCCCAAAAATGTTCAAGTATAGTATTTAAAAAATAAGCAGTGCTATAGTTTGTCAGAAAATGTCACAGTATACTATGCAAAAAAGTAATCGGCTAGTATGAAAAAAACCCAAAAGTGCCAAAAAATGTTTAACTCTCCGGTCCGTTTTCACAGAGGAGAGAAGCACCGAATGAAAAACAGCTGTCAGAGCACAAACTGCTAGTTATGTTTCGAAGACCTTTCAATGCGATGCAGTGTGAGTGCACTGACGGACTTTAGGGGCATTACCTCAAGAAAAACTCATCCCACACTGATCACAACATTATGGTTTCTCTCCTGTGTGAATACGTTGATGCCTTTTTAGGTGTGCTGAGAACTTTTTCCCATACTTACCACAGCCGTACCTTTTTTCCCCCGTATGAATGAGTTGGTGGATTTTAAGATCGGCACTATTGGCAAAAGTTTTTTCACATTCAATACAGCTGTACGGTTTCTCTCCTGTGTGAATGCTTCAGTGGGTTTTTAGGATACCACAATTAATAAAGGTTTTCCCACATCGCCACAGCTGTATGGTTTCTCTCCGTGTGAACGCACTGATAGGGTCTGAGATCAGAAGATGCTTTGAAGGTTTTTCCACAATATGGTTTCTCTCCTGTGTGAATACGTTGATGGATTAAAAAGCCATTTTAAGAGGTAAAAGCTTTCCCACATTCATCACAGCTGTCGTTTTTCTTTCCTGTGTGAATGAGCCGGTGTGTTTTTAAGCCGTGTCGGTGATTTTTATCAGCTCCATAACTTTTCCCGGCATAGAAAATGTGACAGAGGAATTCTCCGGGTTTTCCAAGATAAGCGAGCAAAAGAACAATATAAACAGTAACAAACAACAATGAAAAATAAAATGATTCCATGATGACCGTGGGAACCCTGTTTTAGGATCTGTACCTGCACCTGTGGTAGTTTTACGCTCCGGTGCGGCAGGTGGCGGTGCGCACCTCAAAGTTGGTGTTGCAGTCCGCCCAAAAACCACAGAAGAAGAAAGAGGAGGCGGAAGCAGTTCGAGTGTTAAAGTTGGAATATTTTGTCGTTTTTCTTCCGTTAAACTCACTGAGGAGGTAAACCGCGGTGACCCGCGTGTTTCTACATTTTGTCCGTTTTATGTGTTAACAGATAATTTCTCCGTAAATTTACCCGCGAACAACTTTAATAGACTGAAGCTTTATTTTTAATAATTCGGTTTATTAATGAGTGTTCTGTATTGAACTAAAGCCGCTTTTATAATGCTGTTATCGCGTTTTATTTCGATTGTAAGTGACAGGATGAACACAGGGTATAACTGGACTCTTTCCGATGTTTAAAGTCAGCTCGATGCTAATGCTAATGCTACTTCCGCTTTTACGAGCCGCGTGACCTTCTTCGGCTCACGTCGGCAACACTCGTCTACTTCCGACTCGTCTCGGCGACTTTCGGCTCCTCTCGTCTGAAGGAATCTGATCCCGAACGAGCCTTTGGTACCGTGTTTTAGGTTTTACGGTAAAATGGTTTGAATCGTTTCACTCTTCACTCTCGCGCTGGTTGTTTACTGCTCGGCTTTTGTTTTTGGCCTCGCGAGAATGGCAACGCAATGCGCGGTAAACCAAAACCAGGTTTACGGACAAGACCGAACCGGTGTGTCGTTGTTGAAGACGGACACGAAAAGTATAAGAATATTTACTGAACATCTCACCTGTGAGACGTTTGTGTCGAATAAATAAAAACCAACAAGAATGTTTTTGTGGGGTCCTGGTTTCAGGTCCAGGTGGTCTCCGGATGCCCCTCTTCCTGCTGGCTTTAGTGTGGTTGTTGAAGAGCTGAACACTGACCTGAGAGGACGAGCCTGCGGCTGCTCCTCCGTCCTGCTCCTGGTCCTGGACTCTGAAGCCCACCAGACACTCACTGGGACCAGGCAGGACTCTGCTGGACTGGACCAGTATCCAGGTGACTCTGGGGTCCAGGTGGTATCTGACCTTTCTTTAATCCTGTTGCCTTCAGGAAGGGACTGTTTGTTATGTATGAAGGGGAGGGACTAATGTTGTTGTTTTGGTAAATGGGAGGGGCTTCCAGGTGGATCATTTACGGTACTTTCTCTTCGAAAATTTGGACTTTTTTTTTTATTTCTTTTTTAAAATGCGGTGATTATTTTTGTCTTTATTGTTTTTGTCTTACTTAGGGGAGGGGTCAGCAGCTTTAATGGCTGGATTTTTTAAGGCATGTTTTCTCTAAAAAACATTTGTCGATTTTTTCCTTTTAGAGAAACGTTGAACCTTGTCAAACCTTTGGTAGCTACGTCTAATTCTTTTATGTTGATGTTTATGTTTAAGTTGAACTTTGATGTTGAAAGTTTCAGTTTTGATGAACATTTGCTGAAAACATTTAAACAAAGTTTCGTGTTTGAGTTTGTTTTTTTCTAAATGTTGACAGAAAAAGTTTCATTGTTATTGTAAATGCGTCCTGTTAATGAATCCTGCTGCTCCTCCTCCTGCTCCTCCTGCTCCTCCTCCTCC
>NW_024628005.1:0-4224 GCF_008729295.1 Plectropomus leopardus | reverse complement strand
TGGGTCTTGAGGAGTGTGTAGGAGGAGGATGGATCGCCCAGAGGGAGGCCCGGGTTACACACACACACGCGAGCACACACACGAGCACACACACACACACACACACACACACACGGTCTGCAGTCACCTTGACAGAGGAGACCGCTTCCTGTTTTCTCTGCTGTTGAAAACCGATGATCAGAAGTGAAAGGGTTAATAACTGGAGGAGAGAGCAGACCGACAGATTCAGATTCACCCCAAAATCTCACCGCTTCCTCTTTGGTCCACGCTGAACTCGTTTCCCAAATTCCATAAAAATCCGATCAAAGTTTTTCTGTTTCCTGCTGACGAACAAACACACTGATGAAAACCAAAAACGTAACTTTATTCATACAAGAACGAAACTTTATTTATACAAACATGAGTGACGTGTGCGAACTGTTTGCAGTCGGACATTAACGTGTTTTCCCGCATTCATCATTTTATTTATCTCTCCGTCAGCACTTTGTACAAACATTTTGTTTTCTTTATATTCTACTTGTCATTTTATATTTTTAAATTGCTTCTATGTTTTTATCTTAGAACCGTTCGGAGTTCAAGTTACGATTTTCATTGCTCCTCCGTGTTCATTTTTTTGCACCAAACCTCAGAGTCAGATTTGTTTTGTGTGTAAATGTGCTCAGAAACAAAACCTGATTCTGACAAAATCTGCAGCTGCGTCTGACTGTTCGCAGAGCTCGAGTAAATAAAAAATATACCGAAAAATTATACAGAAATATTTCAAACGTTAAAAAAAGAAAGAATAAGAGCTGTTATTGTGACGTGGTTTACAGGAGGAAATGAAGCAAATAAAATGAAGCATTGAAATAATAAAACAGTGATATTAAATGTAAATTTTCCAAAAATGTGGATTGTTTTTATTTTTTCGGGCTGAATTTAGGATTTGATGCTCGATTTTGATCACATTTGCTGCGTTTCTCTGCAGCACCGTCCTGCTCTGTCAGGCCCGAGGCTGCGGCGTGTTTTACATCATGGAAATGTTGCGGGCTGCTGCGTCGCGTCGCTCGTCCGTCACAACAACGAGTTCAGTCTGACGTCCTAAAATGTCTCGCTCATTTCCCCCAAACGTCCAAAACAAAGATATTCAGTTACTGAGATAAAAAAAACAGAAAAAAGCTGCAACCAGACTGATCTTTAACAGGATTTTATGTCATGAACTGGATTTTGGGGTTTGGGACTGTTTGTCAGAGACAGCGAGACATTTTAAGACATTTTTGACTTTTTGGACTTTTTTAGAGACCTCAGGGCCGCTGTGACATCACACACTCGTATCTGCACACGTGCTTTTCAAAACCAGGTTTTAAAGGATGTTACACATTCATATTATTTTCTGCTTTTATTGAGTTAATTTTTAACCAACATCAGTCCGGATCACGAATATCAAATATTCAGAATTCTTTAGAATTTTAACCCTTTAAATACCAGGTTTTTGTCATGATGCCACTATGTTTTTAGATGATGTCTTTGTCTTTGTCTCTGTCTCTGTAGGACCTGGAGGTTTTATCCCAGGAATTAGTCCGTCTCAGTAAAGAGAGCAGTCCTGGCGGCAGTGCAGCCGGGTCAGGATGAGACTGTCACCTGGATCCATCCGTCCATTCCCTCCCTTCTCACTACGTTATTCACCTCAGCTGGAAGGTGTGGGCTGGGCTCAGACTAACACCTAGAAACAGGTGTCAAAGTTTCTTCCTCTTTCCATTCCCTGCATTCATGACCTCAGACCTTTGTGGGCTCCATCTACTATCTGGAGCTGCCACCATCTTTGTCTGCCTGCTGGGCCACGGCAAAACGCTGGTATCTGCAGTTTCTCACTGAAAAGAGAAAACTCGACACCAGAGGGAATGGAAAGGTTTGGCTCAGCTCTTTTATGTTGCTGTTGAATGTACTGTAATTAGACTGCACCACTCAGCTCCTTTGAGTCCTGGCTACAACCTGGAAAACATTGTAACAGACTTATGATTTGTAATGTAACTGACTGTAAACCCTTACTGTCACGGCTTCTGTGTCTGTCTCTTGGGTCCTGGCTATGTCCTGGAATACACATGCCTGGTAACTGAATGAATGAGTCCATTTATTGGTTTCTATGTGCAGTAATTCTGTTGTGATCTGGCTACTTCCTGCGCTTCCTGTCTGCAACAGAATACTCCCCGGGGTCTGTCTATGACCTGGATCATAGGAGAAGTTCTTAAAAATAGAAGTTTGACTTAAAACACAATGACTTCCCCGAGCTTTTAGCCAAATCTCATTGCCTTCATCATTTTGTTTTCCTTCCATTAACCCTTTGAAACCCGGACCGACATCAGTTTCCTTGTTGCTGCGTTCAGACACCTTTCACAAGCTTTTTAACCCTTTGAAACCAAATAGATTTGATTGGGAAAAAAATACAGGAAAAAGGCAACAGCTTACTTGGCCAGAAAAGTCCCAGAAATTTTAAGAAATTGGTAAAAGATGACAAAAAATTTTCTTTGTTGTTGTTTTTTACTTTTTCTTATTTTCAGGTCATTTTTTTGTAATATTTTTACTCATTTCCTGCTTATTTTTGGGATGTCTCGAAAAGTTGTTAGTTGCCTTCTTGCTGTCTTTTTGAAAGAAATCAAACCGATGTTTTAAAGGGTTGATGGATGTTTTCTTCTGTTTGTGTCGGGCTGTGGTTACTTCCTGGAAGTCCAGTTTTTGCAGCCTGTTGTGCAGCGATGTGGGGATTTCAAGTGATTCAGACTATTTGCTGGATTTTAATAACTGTCATTATTCTCATCTGTATATTGTATTTATGGCTCCTTAATCGGGGGCTTTTATTCAAAAGACAATTTCATGAATTCATGAGTTTATTTGAAATTCTTTAAAAAGAAAAATGTATGAAAATAGGAAACAAATTTTAGATTTAAACATCAAGTCTGTTTCAGATGAGAACAAAAATATAGTCAAAAAGATTTAAAGTTATCAGCTGCTTTAAAAAAGAAACCTATTTCTTTTCCCTTTTGGAGTAGAAGTCTTGTCGTTGCCTTCACATCCTCGTTTAGTTCATCCTGGGAAGCAAAATGGCTCAATGAAAAAGATTGGCTCTGCTTTTCATCTTTTTCTTATATTTACTCTTTTTATCTCCAGGGCTGTGTCTATTTCTTGAATCACATGGACTTTCATTTGTCTTGCACTATTATGTTTTGCATATGACTTATTTCTATCCCTACTTGGGGACACCAAATGGTGCAGAAAAACAAGTGTACCTGTCGGCTTTGGCTGCAACTTTTCTGTCGGGCTGGGTCTACTTCCTGCTTTAAACAGCATATCTGATTATTATTTTTAATGTATTTTCAAATCTGTTTCTGTGATTCTGTGAGAAAATGAATGAAGTTTAACTCCGTGACAGGAAGTGGAACACAAGCACTTCCTGTCTGCTCTGCCTTTGTTTCTTCTCTTGGAAATTTTTTTGTGTTTTTTGCTACACGGTCCCTGACTATGTTCTGGACTGAACCTGTGGTACAGGCTGCTTCTGGTGACCGGGATCTGACTATATCCTGGACATTAACGCTTGTGTCAGGCTGTGTGTTTAACGCTGTAACTGCCTGTATATTTCTGCTTCATTTTTGTTTGTAATAACTGTAAAAAAAAATAGAGAAACACTTCAGTCTGATGTGAAGACTTTAAAATCTGAGAGAAAACTTGTTTACGGTGCAGCTTTCACTCCAAACTTAACGGCATTATTACACATTTAAACGATGCGTAAAGAGCAGTAACTGTTAAAAATATAAACTGGAGACGTAAGAGTGTGAAACTTAAATGTCATTTCAAAGATTAAACATCTGAGTCGGTCGAGCTGCACTGAAAACACGCTGATGTTTTCTCTCTCAGACTGACTGAGCGGGATCGGTCTATGTGCTGGGCAGTGACTTGGCCTGTTGCTTTGTTTTGTTTGTACTGTTGAAATCTGTATATATCTACACGCTGTGATATGACTTCTAACTGTATGAAGAATCAACTGATGTATTTATGACACTGATGATGATCATGACGCTAATTATTGTAACATCGAGGAAATATCATAAAATATTGTCTGGAGACGAAGACCACGTGTCTGTGTTTTGTTTTGTTTTTCGTCTTGTGCTGTGTGTGAATCAGGTTTATACTTTTTTAAAATCGACAAAATGATGAATCAGGCTTATAGCTGCATTTGTGCTGGAAAAAAAGGGG
>NW_024628004.1:0-3333 GCF_008729295.1 Plectropomus leopardus | reverse complement strand
CGGGCGCAGGTACACGCTGATCAACACCAACGTCACACTGAAGTTCGCCCATTTGTTAGGACCGTCCCGTGCGGTCGACCAGCCGACACACACACAGAAACAAACATTTCTGTCAATAAACCGACAGGTCGCGCTGAGGAGCGCCGCCCCCTATCTGCAGCCGGCTGCACTGCACTCACACTGATGTACTACAAATCAGAGGTACTTCTACTGCACCACATCTAGCTACTGTACAAACTCAGATTTTTCTACACACAAACCATCTTAGGAGTTTATAAAAAACGATGTTTTGTGAAATTCCCCAACAATTAATACAAGTCCAGCTGAAACCGTGAAGACAGAGGAAGAAAAATAAGTAAATAAATAAATAAATAAATAAAATCTTGTGATGGTTGAGCTCGGGCTACATACATGATATCTAAGTTATTTTATTTTATTTTATTTTGTTTTTTAGATCTTCTCTTAACCATTGTAGACTTCTAAAATACTGCTACCTAATAAACTGTTGTGGTTATAATACTGTTAAATAAGGTACTGTTACCATTAAGTCAAGTAAATGTACTGTAATAATACTACTGGATAAAGTATTGTTATAACAAAGCAAAGTACTGTTATATTAAAGATTAAAAAAAAAACACTATTAAAATTAAATAATGCACCATTAAAAAAAAAAAAAGTTATTTTGAAATTAAATAAAGTACTGTTAAAGTTAAATAAAGTACAGTGTAAATGAAGTACTGTTATGAAATAGTGTTAAAATAAAGTTAAATGAAATAGTGTAACAATAAAGTTAAATTGTTACACAAAAAGTGAATAAAGTACTGCTTCGTAAAGATAAATAAAGTACTGTTTCAGTAAAAATAAATAGTTAAGACCAGTAAAGTCCTGTTCAGTAAAGATGGGTAAAGTCCTGTTCAGTAAAGACCAGTAAAGTGCCGTCGGGTCTGGACTGGTTTTGTGTTTTCGGGGACACACAGGGCCGAGGTTCCTACCTGCTGGCGTCCGGTGCCGGTTTGAGGCGTCCCTGCGCGTTGGCCTCCCACACGCCGTTGGCGAGCTCGTTGCCGATGGCCGACATGACCTTGATGAGCTCCAGGGGCCACTCGTCCAGGTCCAGAGAGCGGACCCTGGACAGGTGGGTCCCCAGGTTCCTGTGGATGCCCGAGCACTCGATGCAGATCAGGGCCCCGAGGTTCAGACTCGCCCAGTCCGGGTCTGATGCAGCGGAGAGAGGGAGGCGAACACCGATACTTTCATTTTTATCTTTTAGTAAATGTGGACTATTTAAAATAATAAAAACAGACTTCTGTCAAAAGAATCAAGTGAAAGATAACTAAATAAACAAATAACCGAAAAAATAATTCATCCTCCCGTCAATATGAGCTTTATAAAAAGGTGGAAACTTTGGTTAAAAGGAAAAAAATGTAAAAAAAAAAAAAAAAAAAAAACATATTATTTTTTTGTAAATCTGCACAAATTTTCAACCTTAAAGAAGTTTGACCAACAAATAAAATATTGCAGAGCTGAACTGAATGAAGGAAAATGTGGTCCAGTATCCCGTATTATTTATTTACGTACACAAAAGTGTGAAGAACATTTTTGCGGAGCTGAACTTTGAGTGAACGGAGAGACCGTCTAACAGTGAAGAAATAATTCACCCAAAAACGATATAAATTGTATATCGACTTATTTTCCTCGGCTCGCTATGATCCCAGAAAAAAAAAATCGATCAAATATTGTCGAGAGCAGACCGCCCAAATATTTATCACATCTGTGCAAACAGACGTTCGAAGAGGCCGAACGGAAGATGTAAAAAAAAGGTTCGAAAACGTCGGAGCTGATGACTCGGCAATGATAGATTCATTTTTTTGTCATTTCGAAGCACAAACATGCAAAAATATGGGAACACGACACTTTGTTTATGTTGCACAGGAACCTTCAGAAACTTTTCCCGACGTTTTATTTCTTTTTTTCTGTCGAAGTCTGTTTGCACGGATGTGTTTTCATTTTTCGGGCGCTGCGCTCTGTCTCAGAGACCGTTACTGTTCATCGTGTTTTTGGATGAAGGATTCGGTCAGTATCTCGCGGCCGGCTCGTTCGTTAGCAGCTCGGACAGAAACACTTTGCAAAGACGTGCAGATGAATTACCGCTTTAGACCAAATCTGCGGACTGAGAAATCACATCTTTCAGTCCGACCAAACGATCACGCCGTGTTTAATTTGGGGAGATGATTCGGAGACCGAGACAGACTGAGTCCGCCGACGCTTTGGTACTCACTCTGAGCTTCGCAGTCGGCACAGCGGCTGTTTCCTCGGATGTTTCTGATGGACTGAAGAGCCATGGCCTCCGTCTGACTCGTCAGACGAGACTGAAAAACACAAACAGAGCAAAGAAATGATTCACGAAGAAGGAAACTTCAAATGTTTTGCTTGTTTTTCCTGCACTACCTTTATCTGATATTCTGATGCCTTCATTATTGAGGCAAAGTGGACGTTTGTGCCAAATTTGAAGAGATCCCCTCAAGAAGCTCTTAAAATACTAAGTTTCCAAAAATAAGACAGACGCAAATTTGACAGATGCAATATCATGGTGACCTTCATCTTTGTTTACCAAAATCTAATCAGTTTATTTGTGAGTGCAAGTGGACGTTTGTGCCAGATTTCAAGAAATTCCCTAAAGGTGTTCTTGAGATATCGAATTTACAAGAATGAGACAGATGCAATGCAGTGACCTTGACCTTTATTTAGCAAAGCCTAATAAGCTTTTGAGAGCAAATGGACATTTGTGCTAAATTTTGGGAAAAAAAGAAGCTGTTTTTGAGTAATTGCATTCACAAAAATGTAAAAAAAAAAACGAGGTCACAGTGACCTTGACCTTTGACCATGACCACCAAATTCGAATGCCATCATTACCGAGCCCAAGTGAACGTTGGTGCCAAATTTAAAGAAATACCCTCAGAGAATTATTATACCCTCAGGGAGATACTGCATTCCCAATAATAGGAAAGACATACGGATAATCCCGAAAATATGATGCTGCTCACCGCGGTTATAGTAATTATATATCACTGGCTCCGAATTAACGAATTACAACATTAAAATGTTTCATTTTTATATAAAAACAAACTAATATCATTTAATAATATCACACTGTGAAAGGAGCCGGTGCTTTTACTTTCAGTACTTTAACTTTACTTGAGTAAGATTTGAATCCAGTATTATTTTTGGTATTTGTACTTTTAGTAAAGGATTTGAGTGTAAGATTAAATTTGATATCGTATAAATACGTGAACTTTTTTGGGGTCAAAACAAAGATGAGAGTCGTGATTTTGA
>NW_024628003.1:0-4448 GCF_008729295.1 Plectropomus leopardus | reverse complement strand
GATAAAGACGAGTTTCACAGAAAAACACTTAGACCAGGTGAACACCAGCTTTATCATCACACCAGCCCGGTCCTCCAAGAACCACAAAAGAAGAACATCCTTACATCCTACATCCTTTGAACTAGCTCTTACCTGGAAACCTGGTTTCCGTTGGAACTTCCTCCTCTGCTGCAGTTCAGCAAATGTGGCAGCCCCGGTGGCGTAGGTGTAGGCCATGTGGGGCAGGAAGCTCATGGGGTCGAGGCCTGGGTAGGGCCTGAGGCCCGGGATGTTGGCCTGGGCAGGAGACATGAAGGTGGGCGGAGGAAAGGCTCCGTGAGGCGGCAGCGAGGTGTAGACAGGACTGCCGGCGAAGGGGTTGATCCCAAAGAGGGGACTGCTGCTTTTCTCCAGTTGGTGAATAGAGTTCCCCCCTCCATCAGAGCCCAGGACCTCCTTCTTGATGTTGACCAGGCCCAAGGGCCTGGACACCTGGTCTCGTCCAAGGCCCTCGCCATTGCACTCGATGATTAAGCCGTTGGGTCTGGGACGCTTGTCTCCAGCAGATAGGAGCTTCAGCGCCACATGTTTGGGCAGCGACAGGTCCAGTGGTATGTCCCCGGGGATGTCCTCAGAGGCCAGGCTGTTCGGAGTGTAAGAGCTGCTCTGAGAGTTTTTGGAGGAGGTGGAGGAGAGGTTGAGGGGTGATGGAGTGTTACTCCTCAAGTGGTCCGAGGGATCTAGTGGTTTGTCCCCTGTGGTCTGCCTGTTGGCTGTAAACTTGTTGGCCTTTGTAAGTCTGTGGGAGGTGTCACCGTTAGTGAAGCCTCCATGTAAATCTGCCGCAAGAAGTGCCATCGGTGACCGGCTAAAGCTGTGATTGATGTCATGAGAGGGTGACTTTTTGCCCAGACCGCCTCCGTTGTGGTTCTGGCTCTTCCACTGGGCAAACCACTCCTTGACGAACTCCTGAGGGAGACCAACAGCAGTGGAGATCTTTAGCAGCTCCTCTGAGTTGGGCTCAGTGTTCATGGCAAAGTAGGCCTTGAGCACTGACACATGGTCCTTGAAGGGGTTGATGGGGCTGGTGGCCCGCTCGGTGCTGGATGGCTCAGGGGGTACCGCCCCCCGGCGGCCAGCAGGACTGCACTCGGTCGGCTGTAGGACTGCTTTGATCTCCTCGTTCATTTTACACAGGTAGCGCTCGTGTTGATGCAGCGGGATGGGTCCGGGGAAGGTCTCCTTGCAGAACTGGCAGGAGAACGGCAGGAACTGGTTCTGGCCATCGTGGCATTTCTCCTCACCTCTGAGATCAGCTGACTGGTTCGGCTTCTCCTTCTTGACATCAGCCTCCCTCTTGGAGTCTTCGATCAGACTCTTGGCCTCGTTGACCTTCTCCAGAGTGTAGTCAATGATGCTCTTCGTGGGGCTGCCATGTCCCACCACCTGGAAGCCGGCCTGGGCCAGCCTCTGCTCCTCCATCTGTGCCCCCAGCTCCTTCATGTAGGCCCTGAGCTTGGAGATCTCCTCTGGGTTCCCATCCATCTTCTGCCTGCAAACAGTGTTATCCACAATCTGAAGCACCCTCTGCACCTCGCTCAGGTTGTTCCCTAGAGAACCTGAGTAGCCCAGCAGGGGGAGGTCCAGACCCATGCTTCCCACGTGTTGGAGGGGGCTCTGGGAGGAGCCGTGGATACCCAAGGGGCTGCCGCTGTGGCCATTCAGGTAGACTCCCGGTGCCCCGAACCCATGCTGAGAGGCCATCAGCAGCCGATACTCATTGAAGTCCATTGGCTCTACCTTGATATCAAGCTGCTGGTCCGGAGCGCCAAGCGATCGCCCGTTTTCCAGTTTGTGGCGGAGCTGTGCGAGGGCGGGGCTTCCAGGCGATGAGGTTGTGGAGTTTGGGGAGGAGCCAGGCTTGTTTCCGTTGCGTACCCGCCCATTGACGGCGATTAGGCCAATGCATTTCTTGCTGCTGATGTGGGAGCTGTAGGAGCCGGAGTGGGAGAACCGCTTCTTACAGTTTGAGCACTCGTACGGCTTCTCACCTGAAACACAACACCAAAGACTAATTTAGTCTGGAATAAAAACAGTTTTATCTTGTAGTTCAGGACACAATCAGTGTTTGCAGTTTTCTACTTTTAATTTGATCTAGCAGATAAGCAGAAATCTGCCTCGTGGTTGTTTGTCTCTGTGCTCTGCTTGAGTTTCATGTCAGTGAAAACATGTTTGACACACAGATCTCTACAGGCAGCACCGTTTACAGATCAGAGTCACCAGTTCAATTTCTGACCAAATGTCCCCCCTGCTGCTCCTGAGATATAAAAACATGATGATGGCACTGTGACCTTTGACTTCTTGGATATAAAATGTGAGATCTTCATTATTTTATCCTGTTAGACATTTGTGTGAAATTTAAGCTTATGATTTCTTGAGGTATGGCCATGTTTTATGAGGTCACCATAACAATAATGATTATAATAATGATAATAATAACAACACATTTTATTTATAAAGTGCTTTTCACACACTCAAAGAAAGCTGGATAGATTTCAAACAACAACAACAACAACAACAACAACAAAATTAAAACAAAAAAGAACGAAAACATAGCAACATAGCACAAGCATATCAATAACACACATCATGGTCACACTTTAAAAGCTTGTTTAAAAAGATGAGTCTTGAGCAGTGATTTGAACATGGATGGGTCAGTACAGTCTTGAATATTTTTGGTGAGTGATATGTTGATCAAAAGAGAAGTGACTGTGAAAGATGATACCCGGATTGTGGATATGGGGGGATGGTGAGAGGGTGCAATTGTCTATATTGAGGGTGAAGTTTTGGGTGGGGTTTGTGAGGGATTCAGGGCCGATGAGGATGATGTCAGATTTATTGTAGTTCAATGTTAGAAAATTATTTTGCATCCAAGTTTTTATTTCAGTGAGGCAGTTGGTGAGTGTGGAGTGGGTTTCTGTGGTGATAGAGTTGGTGGAGATATAGAGCCGGACTTTGTCGGCATAGCAGTGGAAATGAAGACCGTGACGACATGGGCGGATGGGCGGAGTCTGAGGAAAAGAGGAGGTCGTTGGTGACTTTAATTCCTTAAAGTCAGGTGGTTTCCGGTGTTTCTGTGATTTGCTGGGAATGGATGCCGGACTGAAATGGTTCATAGAGGGAGTTATGGGTGAGATGAGACTTGATTTGGGAGGCAACAGCTCCTCCAAGTATTTTTGACAGACAGAGGAGGTTGGAGATGGGCCGGAAGTTTGACATATGTATATCAGAGCTGAGTCCAGGTTACATGACCTTGACCTTTGACCTGCAACCACCAGATTCTAATCTGTTGATTGTTGAGTCCAAGTGGATGTTTTTGGCACAATTCGCATTTATGAGAATGAGACAGACACAAGGTAACCATGACCTTGACTTTTGACCACCACCAAAACCTAATCAGCTCAATCTTAAGTCCACTTGAACATTCATCTCAGATTTGAAGAAACAACCTCAAAGTCTTCTTGAGATATTATATTAACAAGAATGGGACAGAGGAGGTCAAAGTGACCCTGACCTATGTGCACCAAAATCTATGTGGTGCATGACTGAGTTCCGGTGAGCATTTGGTACGAAGCCTTGGCCTTGGCTGTCTCAGAGGGATTAAAGTGTGTTTGTGACGGTTCGAGCTGTTTTGTCCGTGTAGTCACTGATGACAGTCAGGCTGTTTTAGAGCACCGGCCTCCTCTGAGAGCCGACATTCAGCGGAAAGGCTCAGCTGAAGGTTTTAGTGTTCAGATCACAATGATGTGCTAAGAGCTCAGCGTTCGCTCATAGAGATCATTTCTGTTCACACTGAACTTTTCCTAAAGTCTCTTTTCTGTCAGTGAAAAGAATCTGAGCAGCAGCTTCACAGTGAATTCTGGAAGAATGACTCGACATAAATGTGTGAAAATGAATCATTCATGTAGGAGAGAAGGATTAGTGTCACAGCTGTAAAATGTAGGAGATAAAATCAGTCAGGGTGAATTCAAAGAAAAGCAGAGTGTGTGAGCGCTGTGAAACGGGTCATGAGTCATCACAGGAGGGTTATTAATGCCACTCACCGCTGTGGATGCGCAAATGCTCCTTCAGGTGATGTTTGTACTTGAAGGCTTTTCCACACTCGCTGCACTTGAACTTGCGGTTTCCAGCTCCTTCGGCGAGCAGCGGCGGCTGCAGACACAAACACAAAAGGCCCGCTGATCATGTGACGCAAGACAAGTGGGAGGCAGATTACAGATGGGGAATTTAATAGTATCTGCTGAGGCAGATCTGATCGAGACTCTTCATCTGAAACTCTCTCTGAGAAAATGTGTGGGCTGACGGGCGCTGCTGCTGCCCCACATCTCACATGCAAATACACAGATAAACAAACACGGCCCCCATCATCATCATCATCATCACCCAACACAACCCCTCCATCATCATCA
>NW_024628002.1:0-1702 GCF_008729295.1 Plectropomus leopardus | reverse complement strand
ACATTATATTTATGGGCGACTTTCAAGAGGGGTGTGACAAAATGTCAGTATTTGAAACTTGGGAATGAGAACGGGATGTTTTTTTGGGTTACACAGACTCTGTCTCTGAGGCATGTGGTTGTGTTGGAGCTTCACTTCATGCATATTGACTTCAAATGATGCAGTTGGTGTTAAAGGGCTGGAAAGTGCCACCAGGGATACTCATCTGGGTTTGCCTGGGGGCTACTTTTGCAAAATGACAGGAGGCCAGGGGCCAAACACAGCATCCCAGCGGGTCAGGTGTGTGCAGGGGCATTTGCAGGATTTTAGGACATTAGGGGTTTAAATCAGACCTCTGTCAAGGGGTCTGGAGGATCCTCTCCTGTCACTTTTTCTTTTAAAAATTGGTGACAAAAACATAAGAACATGTAGGAAGAAAAATGCAGATAATAACACTGAATACAATAACATTTAATGAGATATGGTACATTGATGTTACTGAGATTATTTAGGATATGAGTGAATTTAGTGCGAGGAATGTGTCAGTTTTAAGTGAGGAGTATGACAGCAGGGTAACGGGAATCAGAGGCCAGATTTGGCCGCAAGTTGAGTATCACTGGTGTAAACTATACCAACTGGTGCTAAATTAAATAACAGGATCATTTTAAGTGCAGCATGCATTGATTTGATTAATTTCTTTTAATGTGAAATATAAATGCACCTACAAGGTTGCAATGCCCCTGGTATAATGATGTTATCATTTTAATCAATTTAAAAAACACATTATACCAGTTTTTTTTACACCTTTCTGTGTAGTTTTTACCTGAGGGTCATGTAGCCAAATGTTGATGGGGGGCAGGTGTCCTTGTGGACGTTACGTCAGTTTTAAAGCTGATGCCCTTAATGAGACATCAGAGTTCAGGGTGACATGGATTTTCTGCAGAACTCTGTTAATCAAACAGTGCACACTGTCCTTCACCGATATTTATGAGGACCTGCTGAATGACTGTAAATGTGTGCTTCAGCATGGCGCTCAGGAAGTCCTTCACATCAGACAGGATTACCGCCTACTCAAGGTCAACTGACGTGTCATTGATGTCTTTTTTCAACATCACAATACCAACTAGGCTTGGGTGGTTTGCAGTATTTCATAACTTCATACTCTCCTGAAATTTCACAAATTAACCTCCCACATCCTGACCACGAGCGCGCTACTTACTTTCAGCTTTTCAGATTAATAAATACACAATAGAAACCCACAAAGTAGTAAAAAAAGTAATGTTCTCACACCCATTTTACTCATTAAACAGAGAAATACAACTTTTCACCTTTTGAATTCAAATGTCTGTCTTTACTCTCAGTCTAGTTAGTAATCTAGTTAATAAGTCCACTGATCCAACCAATCAATTCTACTGGTAATGCTGCTTTTATCACCAGTAAAACTGATTACTTCAATGCTCGTCTTTCTTTGCGATAGTTGTTTGCGCTGAACGTCCTATGGAGCCCGTTCAGACTTTAAAACTTTGCATGGAAAACAAAATGAATCGTCAAATTACCTTGAATCTCCTAGTTAATTCTGCCTGAACTCTTGTCTGCTGTTTGCCGGTATCACTGACTAACTCCACTTGCTTTATTAACTCTGGGGTTTACAGCCTTGGCTTTGCTTTGTTTATTTCAAAGCACTTTGTAAACTGTGTTTTAAAAGGTGCTGTATGAATACAAT
>NW_024628001.1:0-3595 GCF_008729295.1 Plectropomus leopardus | reverse complement strand
ACACACACACACACACACACACACACACACACACACACACACACACATAGAAACACTGTGCACAGATAGGTCTACCCTCATCTCAGCCCTCCCAGGATTTTCCCTCCAAGCCTCAGAGGACGAAATATTTCCATCACACACGGCGTTCACGGTGCTCCACTCCAAAAACAGGAAACACAGCCGTCATCAAAGCACCCACGAGGTGACGTCTGCAGCCTTTTTCCAAATTAACGAGAACTGAAACATGCTGCTTTTGGAAATGACTGACTACACCAGTGACTGTGAATTTCTCATTCAGTCACTCTGACACATTTAACCACCAAGAGCTTTATTACAAAAGGACCAACTATTGAGAATATTCAGTCTGTCAGCAGCACTTTAATTAAAACGTGGCGTTTCCTTTGACTCCGTCCTCTTAGTTCAAATCCTTCCGACTGAAAGAAAAATGACTTTTCATTCCCCCTTTTTCACGTCTAGTTTTCACCTGACGTCATGGCCTTTGATGCATTTAGTCACAGTATGAAGACATTATTATAACATCCGTCCAGTAAACATCTTCAGACCAAAAGGAGTCAGACGTCTTTGTTCAAAAGCGGCTAAAATGTGATTGTAAAGTTTAAAAAACACAATTTCAGGCTGTGTTTTAAGGTGTAGGCGCGCTATAATGCCTGAAACAAACACCTCCCAAAAAATCATAAAATTATAACAGAATATTAAGGCCATTGTAAGTAAAATTAATAATTATAATATTAATAAAAAAAAACAAAACAAAAACAAATCCAGGTCTGGGGGACGGAGGAAAAAACTCAGAAATATGATAAATGAATGATACTTTATACTTTAGTTGTTTTTTTGCCTGCAAATAACCAAAATTACATTTTTAATGGGTGCTGATCTGGAAAACCGACGGCTGTAAAATGTCCCGTAACACGTCGACATGTAATTTTGCGTTTACTATTTTTGTCATTTTTCAACATGAAAAGCAGTGTAGAGCAACTTAAATTTGGTCTGAGAATATGAAAACAAAGTAGTGTTGTAGATATTAAAACTCACCAAAGAGCAAAGCGAGGTAGTTTTTATTTCTGCATTAAAAAAAAGAAGTTTTGTGAGAGAAAATCACCTTCAGCTCAACTCAAATAACTTTTACAACAATATTTGAAGTGTTTTTCATACACTTTTATTTAAGTCTAGAGATCCAACATCAAAACACAACTCATTATAGACAGATGAAATCAAACTGAGTTAAAGCGTCGCCACACACTCCACTGCATGCTGAGAGTGACTGAGGTCTGATGTGTGTGTGTGGTGTGTGTGTGTGTGTGTGTGTGTGTGTGTGTGTGTGTGTGTGTGTGTGTGTGTGTGTGTGTCAGGTGGAGGAGTATTATAAGATGAACAGACAGACTTCTCCTGCATTGCAGCACAAAGTCTCCAACCGGATCTCGGACCCGTCGCTGCCGCCGCGCTCCGAGTCCTTCAGCAGCGGAGGCATCCAGCAGGCCCGGACCCCGCCCATGCACCGCTCCGTCGAACCACAGGTGTGTGTCCTGCTGCAGCTTAATAATGTGGGTGTGTGAATGTGTGTGTGTGAGAGAGAGCATGTGACACAAACGTCCATCCCTCAGGGTGCGATCACAGTTGGAGTTTGGTTTGTGTGGAAGCAGAAAAAGGATCGATACCTCCAAAGCGTGAGGAGAAACTCTGCAGGAAAATTTAAAAAATCGTTGTCAGAAGTCACAGGTGGAGCTTGAAACCAAAGGTGGATTGTCGCCATCCCATCAGTGATGCAAAAACTGCAGAAGAATGATTTTTGTGGACATCATGTAAAGACAGAGTCAGGGAGCTTCTATTGTGGTGCGTTTCTTTGCAGATGATGCAGCTCTGTTTGTTTCATCACACCTGAGCGTAAAGCAGCTCAGACAAAAGACATCACTTCCAAGTCTTTTTTGTAAAGCAGTAGTTTCCTTTTCTGTTTTGGCCCCAAATGAAAAGTGTTAAAAGGGTCAAAATGAGGGTAAGATGATAAGTAGGAGAGTCTGATGACGGCGGATGTTGAATCGGACTGTTGTGGTAAAAATGCAGCTGAGTGTGAAGACAAAGTTTTGGATTTATCAGTCAGACGAAACTCCATCTCAGGGAGAATCTTCTTTTCGTTTTTTGTGTTTGTTTGTTTTGCCCTGTGAATTTCACCCGGCTGTTGTAAACTGAGGAGGCAACTGAGGGATACTGAACCCTTTCAATCCTGAAAAGATTTCTTCAAAAATCACCAAAAATAGTAATAATTTAAAAAAATATGCCAAAATATTTCCCTAAAATCATCAAAACAACAAAATTCTTAAAAAATTGCCAAAAAAAAAAAAAAAAATCAAACAGAAAACAATGGTAAAAATCTTTTAAAGATCATGTGCCTGCAGCGGTTTTGGAAGGCATGTGTACATCTGAAGTCTGATTAAACTGAATTGAATATACTTTACTTCAAACACTTAAAAAATATATTTAATGCATATGAAAAAAATGATGATAATATTAATAATAATAATGTACATACATTTCAGATTCTAAATAAGCAAGAATAACTCACATTTCATGTCCGAAAAGGAGCAGGAAGACGCACAGTGCTGGTCTGGTTGGATCCTAACCCGTTAACACTCGGTTATAAACTAAATCTCCGGCCTTTGTTTTCACTCGGTTCAGTCGCTCTCTGAGCGGAGGTTACAGGCTTGTGTTTTCACGGTTGTTAAAGGAAATGCTGAACCGAAGGCGCGAACAGTGTTTGAAGGTGTCTGTTGTGAACGCACCCTGAAGCATGTGCTTCATACCTTCCTCTCCTCCTCTTTCACCTCCTCTCTCTCTCCTCCTCCTGACTCCATCACTCTGTGTGAACGCAAATCCTGATCCTGCTCTTCCTCCTCACTCCTGCCTGTTTCCTGCTCTCGTGTGTGTGTGCGTGCGTGTGTGTGTGTGTGTGTCCAGATGGCCCACCTGGTGCAGGTGAAGAGTCACGGTCTGTCAGGCTCCCAGTCTCTGTACGACCCCCACGGCGTGTCCTCCTCCTCGGCGTCGCCCTCCCCCCTCCCGGCCTCCCATGCCCCGGCAGAACTCCGACCCCACCTCCGACACCCCTCCTCCCCCGCCCCTCTCCCCGCCTGGCGCCCCCCCTGACAAGCTGGACCGCAGCTCCTGGCTGCGGCAGGACGACGACATGCCCCCGAAGGTCTCTGCATGCCCCGACCCGTGTGTTTTTGTCAGAGTGTCGCGTGTGTGTGTGTGTTTGTGTGTGTGTTTTAGCTCCTGTGGCTTTTCTTTGTCTAAATGCTGTTTTTGGTTTCTTGTCGATGTTCAGGTTTTACTGTCTGTTCAGTTTCTGTGTCTATTGGTGATTTATACATGTGTAAACATACATTAAGGATGTCCCGATCTGATCATGGCAGTTTTTGAGTGATCAGTATCGGGAATATTTAGCTCGTAGAGTAATCTGATACTTTCTTTTATGTCAGCTGTCACATATGTGTTTATTAATTTAAAGTATAACATCACAGCGTACAGCCTTCGTCAATAATCCTCCACTCAGCTGTCTCTAGGGGGTTATAGATTTGCG
>NW_024628000.1:0-1971 GCF_008729295.1 Plectropomus leopardus | reverse complement strand
TCTTTATCTAAATCTCCTTGTGTGTGTGTGTGTGTGTGTGTGTGTGTGTCAGGTCCGCTCTGATGGATGAGAAGAGGAGGCTGGAGGGTCGCATCGCTCAGCTGGAGGAGGAGCTGGAGGAGGAGCAGGGCAACATGGAGCTGCTCAACGACCGCTTCAGAAAGACAACCATGCAGGTGCGCCTAAAATGATGGGACAGAGTATCTTAAACAATCATCTTTATTCATCTTCGTTTTTAATGGACCACATCTGGCAGGATTCTTAGTTAGTGTGTGCATTTCTTTAAATGTTCTTTACTGAGAAATGAACAAAACTGATGTTTATTTATTTTGATTTAACCTTAATTTATTGAGGTTTTCTCATTGAGACACGGACTCTCATTCTTGAGAAAAAAGTGCTGAGTAGAAGCAGAATCAAAATACTAGAAACACGTTTCCAAAGATGCTTTTTCCAGTGGCCCCAAAATTAGTTAAAATCTGCTCGTGGGATCAGGCTGGGCAGTGGTCCAAGGATGGATTTGTAAATGAAGTTATTTATTTTTTAACAAACATTTTTTCATTGTTTAAAATTATGTTATATTATTATTTCATTTGTTCTTATTTTATGATAATTATTTTTTTATTGTTATTTATTTACTTATTGATCTATCTGAATATCTGTCTGTTTGTATCTGAAATATAATAAAGAAGTTAATCACAGACACAAATAGAGAATAAAGATTAAACAAATAAATAATGTGTTAATAATAATCTTAACAGTGTTATTAGTTAGACATTTTACTGTGGTTTGCATGGACAAATATCCTGACTGTGTCTTTGCCTCCTCCTGTCCCTCTGTCCCTCAGGTGGACACCCTGACCACGGAGCTGAGTGCGGAGCGCAGCACGGCGCAGAAGAGCGAAAACGCTCGGCAGCAGCTGGAGCGTCAGAACAAGGAGCTGCGGGCCAAGCTGGGCGAGCTGGAGGGTTCAGTGAAGAGCAGGTTCAAGGCCTCCATCACCGCCCTGGAGGCCAAGATCGCACAGCTGGAGGAGCAGCTGGAGCAGGAGGCCAAGTGAGAACTCGAAATCCGTCCTCCTCCGAGCTGAAACGCACAGATCAAAAAACATAAACCAGATTTAAATATGAAATCAGTTAATCAACAAATGTACTATTATGGGCAATAAAAGCCCCCAAAAATAAATTTTAAAAAAACACATGAAGAAGACAAGGAGCGATGAAAGAAAAAATGACCCCCAAAAATAGCAAGAAATTAGAAAAAAAAGCAAACAAGAGATTTACCTGAAAATTTTTATTTAAAAAAAGGGATAACAAGACTTGGAAAAATTGTTTTATAAAGATTCAATACTTTTTAAATTTAATTTTGAATATGTAATTATGATAATTAATTATTTTTTCACCAGACATTTTTTTCTAGCTTTTTTAAAAATATATTTTTGTAATCTATTACTTGTTTTTTTAGTTTGTGGAAAAATTCTGACCAAGTTTCTTAGTGCCCCTTTCCCTGATTTTGAAAGAAATCGGCAGCATTTTGCTCAGAGTTCAAAGGTTTTAAAGACGTCTGAAAGCAGCATGAAGAAAGCGATGTCGCTGCAGGTTTCAAAGGGTTAACCTCCATTTGTTGTGCTTTAAAGGGAGCGAGCAGCAGCCAACAAGACTGTGAGACGGACCGAGAAGAAGCTGAAGGAAATCTGCATGCAGGTGGAGGATGAGCGTCGCCATGCCGACCAGTTTAAAGAACAAGTATGTCTGCCGCCGTGTGCGTCTCTACCTGACGCCACTGATACACATTTGAGGTTTTTATGTCGTTGTATTGTTGTTGTATGAAGCTTCAAATGTCTGTCGCCTCAATTTAAGACGTCACAACCCTAAAAAGAAAAAAAACCTTGAATAAAATCCTTAAATTTAGATAAAGTGATTTATCAGATTAAGCGAGTTCGTCAAACCTACTTCACCTGCTTACAATCCAGAT
>NW_024627999.1:0-1558 GCF_008729295.1 Plectropomus leopardus | reverse complement strand
CACACACACACACAACCAGAATTTGACCGAGAAAACTGTGTGACCAACTGAATGTGCGCTGACCTTCATAAAATGTGGTGTCAGTTACTGTGTGTGTGTGTGTTTGTGTGTGTGTGTGTGTGTGTGTGTGTGTGTGTGTGTGTGTGTTTATTGTAGTGCACTAGCTCCGCTGAATAGTGCTGCAGCCGCTGGACGTGACAGCTGTTGCCTAGCAACACAAACATTTTCCTACCGGAAGCGCCACAGCTGCTCCCTCCGGGTTTCCTCATAACTTTAGTAACTCAACATAAGACACACTTGAAAGTTCCCGCCCTTTTCCTTCTCGTGTCTCCTTCTTCTTCTCTGCTCCCTCACTGAACAGCTGATAGCTACTGGAACAGCGCCTGTAAACACAGCTCACTCTCAGCTCACCGTTTACCTCGTCAGGAGTTGAGGCGTTTTCTCAGATCATCCGTAGATGTTTTTACGGTTTTTCTTCTTTACGGCACATTTTCCAACCCTGAGCGTTGATTGTGGGTTTGGGGGATGGGGTCATGTATTATTATTATTTTTTTATAGTAGTAGTAGTAGTAGTAGTAGTGCTAATAGTAGTAGTAGTAGTAGTAGTGCTAATAGTAATAGTAATAGTAGTAGTAGTAGTAGTGGTAATAGTAGTAGTATTAGTAGTGGTAATAGCAGTAGTAGTAGTAGTGGTAATAGTAGTAGTAGTAGTAGTAGTAGTAGTAGTAGTAGTAGTAGTAGTGCTAATAGTAGTAGTAGTAGTGGTAACAGTAGAAACCCGAGCAGATCATCAGAGTGGTTACATCCTGCCCGGTGGTTGTCACCGCCCCTCCGGTGCGCGCCGGAACAACAGATCGAGCGTCCTCTCCGACAGAAACGGACATGAAAACACTTCCGGGTGTCTTTGACTCGTCCTCACTGTAACTCGGTAACTTTTTAAAACTTGGTTTGTTTCACTGAGTCACATTTAGACATGAAGAGTTAACAGAAAAACAAAAACCAAAGAAAACAAAGCGACGGTCTGAAGGACAAAGAAGACGTTTGTTTTTGACGCCGTGAAGGTAAAAGCCTTTAAACTGTCTGCTGTTGGTTGTTAGCCGGCTGCGCCTCATTAAAGGTGATTAAACTCGATTTATTCAGACTTTAACAGCTGAACTGGACATTATGTTCATTAATAATGACCTTAATGAGTGTTTAAACGGTTTAAACAGCGGCGGGGTTCATCCGTTAGTGCGGGAACACGACGTCTTCAGAAACGTTAGCTTCAAAACAACATTTTTACTCACAAATTTCGGTTTATTTTTCACATTCAGCCAAATTTAATTCACTTTATGGTCATTCAGAGGCTGTAGTTTGCACAGGTGCGAAGTACATTTACTCAGGAGGTGCATTTTATTACAACTTTGAGGTATTAGTACTTTTTTTTTTTTTTTTTTTAAACTTTTTTTCCACTTTTTTAAACTTTATTTCATTTTATTGTTAGTATTTTGCCCATCCTGCTTTAGGCTTTAGTTTTGCACAATTAATAAACTGGTAACTGACTGTATATTATTTAAAA
>NW_024627998.1:0-4303 GCF_008729295.1 Plectropomus leopardus | reverse complement strand
ACAGAACCTTGTGGAACACTGCAACAAACTTTAACATGCTGAGTTCACACTGAGATCAATCTGATGGGATTTAAACTAGCTTGGTGCAATTTCTTTAAGGCCAAATAAATGTTCCAGTCTCTGTAACAGGGTGTGATGGTCAGCTGTACTTCAGCACACTTAAATGCACTTAGTTACTTTAAATCATAGTAAAGTAAAACGTAGCAACATTGTCAAAATATCAGCATCAACATATACTTAAAGTACCAAAAGTAAATGTACTCACTATGTGGAATGGCTCATTTCAGAATGGGATATCTTGTATTTTTGCTGAATAACTATGGATGCATTTATGTGGAAGCATCATTGCCAGAGTATAAAGTACGATATTTCCCTCTTAAATGTAGTTGAAAAGAATGCAGTAAGTCTTGAAAATAACCTAAATTGTACTTAAGCTCATTGCTTTAGTGAATGTACTATTTTCTACCGCTGCTCATATATAAAGGGTACAATAGGTTTTACGCTACACAGTGTTTACAGTGGTAGAAGTATTCAGAACTTTAAGTAGAAATAACAGTGCAAAAAGTAAAGGTGTTAAAAAAACAAAAGTGTTAGCATCAAAATATACAAAGAATGTAACTTAGTATATTTACTCAAGTACTGTACCTCTGCAATTTTGAGGTACTTTACTGGAGTTTAGCCATTTTATGTTACTTTATACTATACTATACTCCAACTTGGAGGCAAATATTGTACTTTACTTCACTACTTTTATTTGATAGCTTTAGCTGCTAGTTATTTCACCTATTGGGATTATGAATACAAAATACAGTCAACTTACACATCATGGTGCATTAATAAAAGTGAAGCCACCCAGCAATATGTACACTAATTAAAATGAGTTTCATCTTTACCAGGTACAGCATCAACCCTTTGAAACCTGAATGAACTGGCTTGATTTCTCTCAAAAACAAGGGAAAAAGGCATTAGGCAGTTTAACAAGAAAGGAACAAAAAAAATTAGCAGGACAGTAAAAAAGTTAGAGTAAAATTACTATTACTTATTTTCAATAAGCTTGCCCCCCCAAAAAAGTAAAGAAAAAAAAATATTTATGCATTTTTTTTCTATAACATAATTTAAATATAGAATTCTAAGAATTATGAATAAAGTTTTATGGACATTTTTGACACATTTTTTGTAATATATTATAACCCTCCCAACTATCTTTTTTTTTGTCACCATTTATTACATTTTTGCAATTTGAGGGAAATTTTAAGTTTATTTATTTCACATTTTCAATAAGAAGCTGAACCAATTTTCTCAGGTGTCAAAGATTTAAATGCTTATAAAAGCTGCCTAAACGTAGCAAAAGAAAACTGATGCCGATCGCCGATCCAGGTGTTAAAGGGTAAAATAATGCACTGATAATTACACACCAATGAGATACATTATTATGAAAAGGGCCAAATTCTGCATTAGGGCTACTTGAATATTTGAATGCAGCACTTTGACTTACAGCAACAGAGTATTAACTGTTAAAAAAAAGTATAGTGTTTCCTTGAGGAATGTAGTAGTATAAAATATTAGGAAATAAGATAAAGTATGAGCACTTACAAATGCGCAGTAAATGTATTTGAATTCGTTCCACCAGTGGAAAAGAGAGGTCTTTGTGTAGTGGTTCCCTTTTTGTAATTAAATGAATTTGTTGTTGTTTATGGGTAATTTACCATATGAGCATTGTTGCAGTGGATCAACATGTTGTGCGCAGCTCCGTCTGAGAGCGTTTTTCTGTGAGCGCTCAGTCCTGTGGGTGGATGTAAGTGATGGGTTTATGGCGGTTTTTAGAAACATCAGTATAGCACTGGCTGACATCTGTGTCCTCTTTATTTTTGGACCACGAGAACAAGCCCTCTCATAGTCGGATGATGGATGAAGTGATAAAGTTGGACTGAAGACAAAACGAAAGCAGAGGAGTTTATTTCTGGGAAAGCGGGAGTCTGCTATCTGTAACTCGCAGACAATCCAGACAAAAGTATCGAGGGCAGATGTTCATCATTTGTGACTTAGCGATTTTAATGCAAGAAACAATTTCATTATCTCCAAGATTCCTCCGTCTTTTTTCTCTTCTTTTTTTTGCGCTGGTTTAGGCTGATTAAGAGGTTAAAGGCTTGTCATGTGATGAAGGAGCAGCTCCACAGTCTGTCATCATTAATCACTGGAGCTGTCAGGCTGCACCCAGGACTCACTCAGACCAAGCGAGGCAGACCCAGCCTTCACCTCCAAGAACAATACCCAGAGACTTTCCATATATTACAGCAGAATCTGTCCTCTGCACTCTGGGTTTCATTTAGAGAGCTAAATAAAAAAGAGCTGTGGCAACCGAGAGATTAAGAGTTCCTCTGTGAAGGATGAACTGAGGGAACGTGGGTGGGAAGAGTGAATAAATAACCTCTGCCTCCTTCCTTTAAAAAGTCGCCTTTAAGCGGGACATTTGGCCCCCAATTTCTTCTCTGGTTGTGCTTGGCCCCTGTGTGTAACTAATATTAGCTGAAGGAAAGCAGCATGAATGATGAGTTAACTCTTGTATAAATAAGAGTTTTTTGGGAGGAAAAAGACCAGAAACAAATCATAATTGCAAATAAATCATAGATATTAGCATCATGAATGAGTGATGACTAAAGAGGCTGCAAATTATCAGGGGGGAGAGGCTTATGTTTCACTTTTTGACAAGACTATAAATCCTCAGCCATGTTAGAGGCTCTCTGGCTCTATTTTAAGTGAAATGCTAACATTAGGCAGGTTTACATCAGCCCTAAGATTGTGCAAATTGACATTGGGGATATAAAATATGCCTAATGGAAACACATCAGTTTTCAATAAAACTCCCATTTATCGCAAAAAAGTTCTTACGCTCGCATGAGGTGGTATTTCAGGTGATTCTTAAAAGTCATATTTGGCAGTCATCCTGATAAAACACAATTGTGAGATGACTGTTTTTCCACTGAGTGATGTTATGCATCTTCTCCTCTGGTGATAACACTCCAAGAAACATGGTGATGGATGTTCAAAACATCAGCAGCTTTATTTCTATTGAAGCCACCGCACTAGCCGTCATTATTTCCACGCGAGCAATAATCTAAAAGCAAGCCCCTTATGTGTGGGAGCATCCACGTATGAGGGATTTCTGGGAGGTGATAGCATCATGAGGGAGACAGTTCCTACTGACAAGCACCCATAGTATCATGTGACCTAGATAAGACAAAAAAGTGTCTCCATTGCAGTTTTACAAAATGTGTCTTTTTAGAATCGCCAATGATGGCACTAAATTAAACATTAAAGATAAACCAACGTGTTACAATTAATGCAGCAGGGCGGCATGAATGAATGCCAATGTTCATTCCAATCTTCCATTTAGTAAACGTTGAGCTATTTTACTGGACAAATGAAAAACTTTGACCTGTTGGTGGCCATTATTATTAGCCATATCTTCATATATTGTTATTGCCACATATATAAACTACAGCACATGCATGAAATATTATGTGCTTTCATAAATAACATTTATTCATTTTTATGTGTTACTATTGTTACATATTATATTATAGTTTCCATTATTGTTGCTGTGCACTTTCTCTCTCTCTCTCTCCTCTGTATCATTTTGTCATCTACTGTAATTTTATTGATCTTTATGACATCTGTCAGACATCTGGCATATCTGTCAGTCCTGGAAGAGGGATCCCTCCTCAGTTACTCTTCCTGAGGTTTCTACTTTTTTTTGTCCCCCCTGTTAATGTATTTATGTATTTTTTATGTTATGGATATATTAAGGAAGTCTGGATATAGCCATGGAGTCAGGGCCCTGTCTGTAAGAGCTGCTCATTGGCGTATGAAGCAAAAAAAAAGCTCTTTTTGCGGGTATAGAGTATTTGGATCTGCGGGCCCATGAGGCATGCACACTAGAAACTTAGGGCGGCCGAGTTTGCCTGAGTGGGTAACTTCTGCCGGCGGAGCGACTGACTTCTGGTTTAGCGCTCTGCTAGCTTGAATGGTGGTCTAAAACCTTTAATCTTGAAGCTGTTTTTGACTTTCCAAATATTATTGAAGTGAAAGGTTTAACATCTAGATCGTGGGGTGTGTCAGTTTGCATTGGTTTTGACGCTCACAAAAAGTTATCCACCAGGAAATGAGTCTTTCTGGGCCTGTGGGCATCACACTACAGAGCTCGCCTCTGTGTCATATTTGCATCAGTCTGGCTTGTTTCTTTTTTCCTTCGTCACTGTGAAGGTCTAAGGACAGAGGGATGTCGGGTGCTGTAAACGCCTCT
>NW_024627997.1:0-1480 GCF_008729295.1 Plectropomus leopardus | reverse complement strand
TTTGTATATGTACACTGTCACCTGGCATTTCTGTTTGCTTGTTTTATTTTGTATCTCCTGTGTTTTTTTCCATTATTTAATAGATTGAAAAAAGTTTAATAGATTGTATGTGTGTATGTGTGTGTGTATGTATATATGTACTATATGTATGTATGTTTTCATCCTAGTAATATACCTGTGTTCACAAAAGACTTAATATATTGTAAAGATTGCCATTTGCTAACCCTTCTGACTATCTGACCCCTTGTGACTTTTATCCTTTTATTTTTATTTTTACAATAAAATTGTCAATGCCAGTTTACATCAAAATATAGTATAAAGTAAATGCTTACTCTACGTAAACTATGAATAAACTTTAAAAAAAAAAAAAAAAAAAACTCAGTTAAATGAAAACATTTGTATTTTCTCTGGTCTTTCTGTGACATATGCAAGTGTCAAGTCTCTATAGTGCTATTTTCTTCATTATTTTAATTAGAGAGAGAGAAAGAGAGAGAGAGAGAGACTCGCGACAGTTAACCACGCTGGTTTTACGTCACCACAGGATTTACGGCACGTGCAGCGCAGGTAACAAACGCTAACAGCGCAGCATGGCGGTGATCTGTCATCATCTGGCATCGAAAATACCGAAAATAAGCAAACAGAAAAGTCGCCTGTGGAAACTGTAGTTTGCACGCGGCGCGGTGACGTAAACACGCAGTGAAAACATTGTTTACTTTAGCTCAAAGTGCGCGTGAGCAGTCAGACTGAGAGCGAGGGGCTCCACGCGACAAAATTCACAGTTTGGCTTGATTTTTATGAAAGTTTTGTGATTATTTGATAGGTGGACCCGTGCGGACTAAAGGGATGTAAATAAAGGAGGAAAGGACGCTTGTCCGGATGTTTTCACCGCTTCACAGGTAAGTTTTGGAATAAATACTTTTATTTTTCGCCTTTTTTGTTTACTACGCCGCTTATTCTAAATGCTCAAGTTTTTATTTTAATTAACTGAAAGATTTATTGTGACGTTTCCAGCCAAGTTATCTATGTTTGTGTGAGTGATGAGCTGCTTCAAAACTTACATCAATTCAAGCTGTGATTTAATAATCTGTTGGAAAAGCCAAAGTTTTAAGTTAAAATTTTGGTCTTTCTAAAATGTCTGAACATTTTGAATTAAAACTATTAAGAAAATGATTGTTTATGCCACGTTTTGGACGTTTCTAGGATTTTAGGACGTTTAAATGACTTTTTTATGTTTATTTACGTTTATTATGGACGTTTTCAGCGATTATATGATGTTTCTTGGATTTTAGGATATGTTAGGATAGCAGGGCATGTCAAGGATTTTAGGATGTTTCTCGGATTTTAGGACTTTTCTCATATTTTAGGACCTTTAGGTCTTTGGGACATTTCTAGGACTTTAGCACATTTCCACTATTTAAGACACTCCTCAGATTTAAAGAAGTTTCTAGGATAACAAGACATTTCAGGGATTTTAGGACAT
>NW_024627996.1:0-2165 GCF_008729295.1 Plectropomus leopardus | reverse complement strand
GAGACAGAGTGTGTGTGTGTGTGTGTGTGTGTGTGTGTGTGTGTGTGCGCGTGTGTGTGTGTGGTAAACGGAGGTTAATGTGGAGACAACAACGGTCTCGGAGGAGGACGGAGAGCTTTTAATTAGCTGCTTCACTTCAGTCTCTGAGGACACAAACGTCCCACTGAAACTCCCCATTAACTCACTCAGACATTCACACACACACACACACACACACACACACACACACAGAGTAATTATCTGACTTTAATGACTCAAATACTGCCTCTAATGATTGTAATTAAAGCTGACCTTTACTCTGATTTTAATAATTAAATAGTCAAAAATCTACTTTTTGTTTTGATTTTTTTTATTTACATGCTGTCTGTTTAATGTGTTTGATATTTATTTTCAAACTGTGCTCCAATGTCGTATTTATTTTAAGGAATATTAAAGAAATTCAACTAAACTCACTTTGAAAACAAAAAACACTAAAAGCTTTCACAGCTACATTTGTGAATGGATAATAACAGGTTTTTAAATGTTAACACATCTTAAATAGTTGTGGGACAAAAATGTTTATAAATTTCTTTTTCATTCTCCGTAAATATTTTTATTATATATGATGCATTTTATTTATTTTCCATCATTAGTACATAAAATAAAAAATATTCTAGCTTACATAAAAAACATGAAAAAACATGAATTTTTTTTTTTTTTTATTATTATAGAGGCTATCATTTATTTTAATTTATGTATTTTTCTTCAGTAATTTGATAAACATTAAAGAAAATAATTTCAATAAATATTTAAATGATCAAAATTATATGAAAATTATGAAAATTCTGATTTTTTGTGGTTTCGTTTTCGGTCTCGTACTATCGAGTCATCGGTGAGCATCTCTCGCCCTTGTTTCTGCACTGCGTTTCACACTGTCGGCACAAGTCGGCCTTCGTCGACTTTTTAAAAGCTGATTCAGCACGTCCAATCAGCGACGGACACGCAGAACGACCGCCGTCTTTACGGTTAACTCAAGTTTTTGGCGGAGCTGCACACGACGCGACGCGGCGCTCAGATGTTTGATGCTGCTTTGGTGTGCTGCTGTGAGTCTTTAAACTCAGATATTCGTCTCATTCCTGCTTAGTTAATGTTTTAGGGAACACTCGTGCAAACTGACAGGAGATTTACGTCAATAATTAACCATCAGAGATCAAAACTTCAAAACTTAAAGAGCAGCAACGTCTGAACGCATCAACTCGACTCGTTTAATTAATATAAGAATCACAATCAGCTGATTCTGCTCGACCTTCAGACACCTGCACGGAAACACAGCACGCATCTCGCTTCACGCTACATCATGGCTTTACATGACTGTAACTGCAGGCTGTGTGTGTGTGTGTGTGTGTGCGCGTGTGTGTGCGTGTGTGCGTGTGTGTGTGTGTGTGTGCGTGCGTGCGTGCGTGTGTGTGTGTGCATGTGTGCATGTGTGGCTTCAGTTCCCACAAAAAAAAAAGAAGCGAGCACTCACAATGGAGGATGCCCCATCGCACACAAGACACTCTTTGTGTGCGAGTATCTGTGTGTGTGTGTGTTTGTGTGTGTGTGTGAGAGCGGGACACATCATCGACTACATCATCGGCCGTCAGCATTTTAAAATGTCCTCCACCACAGAAGAAGAATTAGAAGCAGCTTTGACAGAAACACAACAAACAGCCACTTTGGTTGTTATTTTATGAATGAATCAGAGCTGCACACTGGAACATGTGAAGGGTTAATGTGAGGTATGGAGGGTCACACACACACGCGCACACACACACACGCACACACACACAGTATTCACAGCATCCTTTCCTGTCGCCACGACACAAAAAGGGAAGACGTTTTAGCGCCGAAGCTCCCGAGGAATTCGCCAGACTTTGATGTTTTGATTCATTCCTCCCCCCTCCTCCCCCCTCCTCCCCCGCTCACACACCCAGCACACATCTCCATTTAAAAACCATGAAACGAGGAGTCGAGGAGTGGAAGGGCGAGTTATAATTTCCCCCTCAGCAAGAAAGAAAGAGAGGGAGGGAGAGAGATCTGCGCCTGTCGCCGAGGGCCCAGCTCGGCCTCAGTGTTGAATTTCGTAATGGAATGCTAACTGCTCATCCGGATCTCTCCTCCTCCTCCTCCTCCTCCTCCTCCTC
>NW_024627995.1:0-4137 GCF_008729295.1 Plectropomus leopardus | reverse complement strand
TGGCTGCGTGTCGTCACCTCTGTCTCCCCTGTTCAATCTTAATCGGTCCGTAATATGAAAGCAAAAAGCCAAAAAATAATCTTAAATCAATCCTTCAAAAGTCTTGAAAATGCTAAGATAAGGGAAGTTAGATTTTATCTTTTTTTCGATGTTGCATTGTAAAAAACTTGTGTGTGTGTGTATACATATATACAGTATATGTATATGTGTGTGTGTGTGTGTGTGTGTGTGTGTGTGTGTGTGTGTGTGTTAGTGTGTGTGTATATACATACATAATATGCCGAGTGCCTCTAATGGCACCAAGAAAGTCCTTTTCTGTTTTTCTTAAACTTTGATTACTCTAACATTGATCTTATATTTCATTCTGAGTTTCTTTTTAAAAAGCCTTTAAACGCCTTTAAAGGCCTTTAAAAAAGTTTTATTGTTATTTAAAAGTACAAATGAAAATCAGACAGTTGAACAATAGTTCAACAGGGAGATTAGTCTTACAGATCGGAAACTTGCTATAACTTACTAACATTGATCATATATTTCATACCGAATGGCTTTAAAAAGTCCTTAAAAGCCTTAAAAGTGACTTTCATGAGCTGTAGAAACATGGCCACCCTGAGGTGACTGCGCTGGTGTATTATTGTTGAAACAAGCTGATTTCTATGAGAAACTCCAAGTTACTCAAGTCGTCCACACTCTAAAAGCATGCATGCTCACTGATTTCTACTTTTCGTGGAGCATTAGTTTCATTTAATCTTGAGTCACTCGTAGGTTTAACCTGGTCGGCAGCTCTCAGTTGATCTTGGAGTCTGGTGTGCAGCAGCAGTGTGAGGGGATGTTGAGCAGAGCAGCGGCCGCTCTGTTGTTTTAATGGAGGGGTTGGTCCAGCAGAGGTATTCACATATGGGACTTATGAAACAATAGACCCAGTGTGGAGCCCCACACTTTGCCCCTCTGGCTGCCAGAGGTCTCTAAACGAGGCTCCTTAAATAGAAAAATACCTTTTTTTTCTGGTGGTGGTGGATGAGGCTGGAGGGCACCGGCGGTTTAATGGTGTTTCCTGCCCTCAAAATGGTTGCACATAGGCACAGCTTGGAGTATTTGTAGACACAAACAAGCATCCGAATCCCCTTTAAGTTTTTAGACTGCACAGTTTTTGCCTGGTTAAAAGGAGGTATAAATAAAAGAGCCACCTTTGGGGCCAACTGGGAAGGTTTTGGGGGAAACGCGGTGATATGCAAACGCTGCAATAATTTCCTGCAGCCATCTGGAAGTGTTTTACACCTTTAAGATTGTGTTGGAATGTATGGCCTCTGCTCGTTTTTCATGTCTAAGTGCTTCAAACTCAAGTGAATTTCCTCCTCCCACGCCCCCCCCAAAAAAGAAAACGCCCCTGTTTTCAAAACTGTGGACTAATAGTTTTATTTTTGCTGTAAATCATTAAGTATCCAGAAACAGCAGCTCCTCTGAGATTTGTCCCAGATGTGTTGACTCGCTGCCTCTTCCCCTCTGTGGTGCTTCGTGTTTGCCACTCAGACTGATAATAAACAAACAAAAATAACACCCAAAACATGTCAAATATAACTGACGTGAAAATTACAAGATTAATTAATTTGGTTTAGGTTGTGTGGGCAGACATTTGAAGGCTGTTTGTCGTCGTCGAGCAGTTTAATTTATCCACCCATAATTCACTGTATGGAGGAGTGATCCGAGAAAAAAACGGGTGAACGATGGACCTCATAACTGTATTGTATCATTTGAGAAATGACACTGACTGGCCAAATTTATTAACATATTATGCAAAGCTCTTGTTGATTTTGAGCCCATAAATAGGATGATAGCCTTTTGTGTGGCATTTTAGGGTTTTCTATGTTTGCTTTTCGTCCACTGAAACTCTGTTGTTGTTAAAGTTGAGCTAAAACAATCATAAAATGCTATTAAAGACATTATTCTTACTGGTTTTAGTGCTCCAGTTACTTTGAATCTGTCAGGTTTAAGGGTCATTTTTACAGTGGTTGAGTTATTTTTGCACCAGTGTTAGCACTAACATGAGGTTAAAACATCTGAGTCCGCTCTCAGTCAGTTTGTTAAAAATAAAGAGCGTGGGAGTAAGAACTGAAGTGGATTTTAATCTTCATCATGGCTGTCATTGTTTTTCATTTCTCTAAGAAGAAAAGACCTGTGAGTCATCAGAACAAGTGCCTTTATTTTAAGAAAAAAGACGGATTTCTCACAATGACATTCAACTCATCATTTGGAGTCGTAGACGCTCAAAGAGGCATCAGAAATGGTTAATTTGACCTTCAAGCAACATTTCTATTCACCTAAAGCTACTGATATAAAACCTGTTGATTTCCCTAAACTCCAGTATAGGTCTTTACTGTGTAATGTTTTTGCATATTCAGCATGAGTTTGACAGAAAGAGCCCTTTGTCCAGGACTATAAAAACACCTTAAAAACTTTTCCACTTCGTCAGAGTTCAATAAGTAGAGCATATGGACTGGTAAAGTTAAAATCTAATAAAATTGCAAACACACAAGCCGCATACATAAACACACGTACGTCACTACATGCAAATGCTGCATGTGAAGCGTTTTGCAATCAGAGCTGAGATCGCTCAGGAAATACCATCAAAGAGAGAGAGATCAAATGTAAAAGCACAAATGGAGTCTTTTTCTTTAAGATGACTCGCCAGATTGAATTTGTGTTGTTTTAAATGCCATATTCCTCAAAATAAAACTGTGAGTCAACAGACCACCCTGCGTCTGAAGGATCTTTATTAATTTATTTTGTCTGTATAAAAAGTGAAATTAGAAGGACAGCACTGCGTGCAGAAAGATGAGGTTCAAAAGTTATGATTCTGTGTTAAAAACATCAGCTTACTCAGCAAAAATCACATCCACTTTATGTGCCACTGGGCCTCATGCAGCATCATTCTCTTAAATTCCTCTTTATTTTCTCATATTTTATCTTAAATTTCAGAGAAGCCAACTTCAGATGCACCAAATGTTATTAACCCTCCAAATCTGCACTAACCCAGGTGTGCTCAATGATGAATATTACTTAATAAAAGGTAACGCCCCCTTAAACACACAAGAACAGGTGCTGTGCCGTGTGCAAATATTCACACACAGAATATGCCTAAAAACTGGAAAGGTACCACAAAAAAAATCAGCACAACTTGCAGATATACATCAATCAATAACCACTGTATAATAATAATTATAATAATGAAAATTAATTAATTGATAATAAATATATGCATCATGTGGTACAGCCCTACTGTTATGACAACGGCAGTAACAAACACAGATAGACATAAAAAAAAAATCTGTTTAAAAAAAGGTATTAAATCAATATCTGTGATTTCTATAAATGTCATGTTAGCAGCAGCAATGGGTGAAGTATTCAGATCCTTTACCAAAGTAAAAGTACTAATACTAATACCCTTTAACTAGTAAAAGTTTGGTTTTCTAAATGTTAAGTAAAAGCAGATATCAGTTATCATTCTTGTTAACTCCAAACAAAAAATCAGGGGAAATTTGTTTGCATTGTGCTTCAAGCATGAGGCTCCATGACCCTCTGTTCTTTGTACTGCTGACCTTGTTGATTTCAACACCTGGCTTTCCCTTTTTTCTCAGGAAACTGAAGCTGGAGAAGGAGCTGGCTGGAATGCTGTGGAGGATTCGCTGGGAGGACCTCCAGTTCGAGAGCCCCAATAAATACCACAAACGAGCCGGCAGCCGCCTCACCCTCTCACAGGTAGATTATCGTCTCAGACACAGATTAACGCACCCGCGCTGTCAGACAAAATATAATAAAAATGTTCAGGTGAGGTGACAGAAAACAAAAAAGCGCTTTACGGCTTCTGGGAGTTAAAAACCAAACACACCCACATGATCTCATATTAAAGCTGGCAGCCCTGAACATAATTCTGAGATTTATATCGCCTTTTATTCCGTCAGTGTTGCTGGCACGACCTCCAATGGGTGATTAACAAGTTGTTGTTCTCCTGGCAGGTTGCGTTGCCTTTTCTGCCAGTGGGAAAGACTCAACACTGGGTCCACAGTACGGGTCAACTGATATTGGTTTTTCAGGGCCAAAACCGATACAGATCTTCTATGAAAATTATGAAAATTATATACA
>NW_024627994.1:0-2230 GCF_008729295.1 Plectropomus leopardus | reverse complement strand
TCACACAGCAGCAGCAGACAGCTGCAGACAGCTGCAGACAGCAGCAGGGAGCTGCAGACAGCAGACAGCAGCAGGGTTTGTTTGTGAAGCTGTCAGCAGCAGCTCTCCTCCTAAAATGCTTCCCCAAAGTAATAATTAGCTCTTCACATCCCGCTGCGCTCACACACTCGGTGATGTCAGCACGCTCCTGAAGACAAACTTCAAAATAAGACAAACGCTGAAAAACAAACATGCAAAGTGATTCAGTGAGTTATAACTGACTGTGGAAGAGACTGAAATTTTCTTAATTTATTATTATTATTATTGCATTCAGTGAACAGTTTAACACAAAATGTACTGATGTTATATGTTAAATCTAAATGTTAAGAAGTTTAAGTTACATTTACATTTAACATTTAGATATAATTTTAGACATTTTTATTTGTCATTATCTTGAACATTTTTTTATGAAAGAATAAGTTTGACAAAGTTTGCAAATATTACTCTTAATGTGATTAAAAATGACATTGAAAAATTCACACATCTTTATCATCATGGTTTTTTTTTAGAGTTAAACGTGAAGAAATTTTAATAAATGTTGTTATTTTCAGAGTGAACATCCAGCCAGCAGGGAACGTTCCCACAACACTGACTAACATTACCTACAAGCTGCAATAAAGTTTTAAATAAAACATTTTAATCTAACATTCAAAAAACCTTTTAAGGATGTTTATCACTTAAAATAATGTTCCTGTGAGGTTAAGACGTAACATTTGAATGCAACACTCTGAGGAAAGATCAGAGAATACTCTTTTATAAAACGTTCCCACAATGTTACATGAGAACAAAGGGAGAACCTTTTAAAAGCAACATTCAGAGAGTGTAACTGAGGACTGAGATTACAGAGCATTTTTTCTATGAAAATTTAGGTTTATAGAGACTGTTGCTCAAAGTTTAAGAGAAACATTCTGGGAACATACAGAAAACGTTACTAAAACATTCACAATGTTCTCAGAATGTTTTGGGAACCAAAAATTTTCATCTTAACAGCCTGCACCTCGTATTGGACGGAGCTTTGAAATCAGAGTTTTGGACGTGTTTTTAAGGAAAACAGTGACGCCGACAGGAAATAAAAACCTTTCAAAATCAACCTACGCGTTTTTTAATAACGTCTGTATAACGAGGAGAAATGTGAAACCCAAATCTCCTTTTGGACCATTTCAGTTTTGATTCCTCCATGATGAAGACACACGTTTAAATTCAGAAAACAATCTGTCCTCCATTTACTGTCCTCCAGAAGAGCGCGGCTCTGTTTCCAGCTGGACGGCTGTGTGGACTCCAGGTGAAATCTGAGCGATTCATCGCCGTCCCGTCGGCCGACGTCCCGGCCCTCCGCCTGGCTCGCGGCCAAACACAGATTCGCGCCATATTTCATGGCCTGTGCGTCCGAACAGAAAACCCTGCTGCTCTAAAGAAAACAGCAGTTTCGATGCGCTGAGGAAGGAATCTGCGGCCGAGCTGTCAGGAAGGAAAGAGGCAGATACCTGCTTTTCACATTACAGCGGCAGCCGGCTAAATGGCTCTTTTTCCCCCGGTGGACGTCGTCCGTCTTTGAAATGGGATCCGGGACGCCGGCGGAGGCTCGTTAGAAAAAGGTCTGGGCGCTTTCAGGCCAGCGGATCAGAGAGCAGCGTCAGATATGCTGCTCTCTAATCTCATCAATCTATCACTGTCTGCTTAGAAGTGCCAGACAGCCTCCGGGGTGCAAACTGCAGGCCGACTCTCATCTGTGAGCCGCTGAAATCAAAAACCCCGTTTAGGAGTGGGAGCAGCTCCTGGAGGGGGTCTGTAACTGAGTACATTTACCCAAATACTGCACCCAAGTACAGCCTGAGGCAGCCTGCTTGTACTTTACTTTCTGATTTAGGCCATTTGATCGCTTTTTATTTATTTCTAATTTTGTTTATTTTATTTCCTTTTATTTCTGGTTTTATTGCGTCTGTTGTTGTTTTTGATCTATTTCTTTGTATTATTTTATATTGACATTTTACGTCTTGCATCTCGCATTATTTATCGTCTGTTTTCGGTTTTATCCAAACTCGACCCGAGTTTCTTCTCGCTTGTGTTCAGTCAGACTGTTTGGCTTTCTGTTGTCGTTTCGCCATTTCTGCTTTGCTTCGTTTGTCAAAGCACTTTGTAAACTCAGCTTTAAAGGTGCTTTATAAATAAAGTTATTATTATGAATATGTAT
>NW_024627993.1:0-1227 GCF_008729295.1 Plectropomus leopardus | reverse complement strand
AAACACCGGATAACAAATACACAAAATACTAAAAAAAACCAAAACTTTAAAATTGTACTAACTGACTGCGTTCACCAGTGATGAGTCTATTTTAAGTTGAGCCATCAAACAATAATAAAAATATTGAGCCGCAGGAATTCATGATGTATTTGGTTGCTGCAATCAGTAAAACATGATAAGGCATGAATTTATCATACGTTCTTAAATTATGGATCATATGTTTTTCGGGTGCTTATGTCTCTCTGCACGAATCTGATACAAGAAAAAGAAAACCTCGCTGATAATTAATGACGCTGACCCGAGCGGTATCTGCAAACCCTGCAAGGTTTCATCTCTGCTTTTCCTCTCCGCACAGCAAGACCCTGAGCTGACCCCGACGTCAGCACACACACACACACCTGGCATACTCACGCTGACACCGGGCACACTGCTTCACACACACACACACACACACCAGTTGATGGGTCACCAGTCACACTGCTGACCCCAGCAGGTCATATCACCCATGACTAAAACGGTACCATTACCTTACTGCTGTCCTCACATTATCCCTCCAACACACACACACACACACACACACACTGACCAGCTAACTCTGCCTGAAGCTGTTTAACCCTTTAAACGTCCAAAGACGTTCATATTTTCAATGGTGTCTACCAAATATAGGCTAATTTAATGTAAAATGTCCCAAACTTGTTAAAAAAGTTGCATGTTCTGACACTACAAACACAGCTCGAGATGTCCAGAATTCATGTTCAAAATGTGTGTTTTGTAGCTACAAACACAGCTGGAAATGTCCCAAACTTGCATGAAAAATTGCGTGTTTTGTTGCAATATACAAAGCTGGAAATGCTGCAAACCCTCACTAAAAATAGTTGCTTCAAGCAGAGCTAGACATGTCCCAAACTCACTTTAAAAATGCATGTTTGTTGCAAGAGACACGGCTGGAAAAGTCCTAAACTTTCATGAAAAATTGCGTGTTTTGTTACTATACATGGCTGGAAATGCTGCAAACTTTCAATCAAAACTGTTTGTTTTGTTGCTTCAAACAGAGCTGGACATGTCCTAAACTCGTGTTAAACGTGTGTTTCGTCTCTACAAACAGCTGGGAATGTCCACAAGTTGTGAAAAATTGCATTTTTTGTTGCTACAAATATGGCTCGAAATGTCCCAAACTCTGGTTAAACACTGTGTTTTGTTATGACAAACACAGCTGCAAATGTCCCA
>NW_024627992.1:0-2222 GCF_008729295.1 Plectropomus leopardus | reverse complement strand
AATAATTTCTCTCTGAACGCAGCACAAGGAAACTGACGTCATTCCAGTTAGTTACAAGAAAATTGCCTGAAATTTAACAAAAAAGAAAAAAAGGTGATTATTATGATAAAAAATAAAAAACATGTGAATATATAGATTAAACTGTTAATAATAATTATTGTTATAAATATACTGATCTGGACTTTTTCATTAATAACTTCTAATCATTACTCTCTCTCTCTCTCAAAACCAATTTTCTGGTAATTTTCTTATCACCTTTTCCTAATTTCTTGCAATTTGCGAAGTTGCCATTGTCTTTTTCCTCATGTTTTTTTTTTAAGAAATTAGGTTAATTTACTTTACTACTTTAGGTTTAAAGCATTTAAATGCATGTGAACGGCTCCTGAATGCAGCACAGGGAAACCGATGACATTCCAGGTTTCAAAGGGTTAATCCCCATAGACCTCCATGTTAAAATGCCAAACTTCACTGCAGGAATAAACATGTTTGCAGCGTGGTGGCACACATCTACATCGAATAAAGACCAGATAGAACAATACGCTTCATTATCTATTAGAGTCACACACAGCTGATCCTGCCACCTATCGGCACGTACAACAACGTGCACCGCAAATGTTAGAAAGTCATTCAACTGAATGTGTATTTAACGAGGCTCCATTGCCTTTGAAACGTTGAACTCAATTCATTTTTACTGATAAACATAATTGTTTATTTTAATGACCAAGTTGAGTTTCGCTGAGTTTACTGGAGACGTAAAACACGAGCGCCTTCTGCTCCGCGTTCTCCGAGGACTGTGATCGATCCCTCAGCACAAACACTAAGAAAAGCACATAAAGTGGAATAAAAGCAGCGTGCAGCAGATGAGGAGAGGAGGCTCTCAGGGTGAGATGGATGGATGGATGTGGGGCTTAATGAAGACAACATGTGGTGACTCACTGTGATCTCACAGGGTGGACTTTAAAGACCGTTTGGAGAAGGCTGCAATAAAAAGAAGACGATAAACGCTTGAGAATAAAAACTCCTCTTCTGCTTTACCATGCGAGGAGCCTCATATACTTCCTTCACATTTTAAACCAATAGATATTGATTTTTTAAAGATTAATTTAGTCCTGTATGGCTACTTTCTGTGTGTGTGTGTGTGTCCTTTAATTGGTCTCATTGATCATGCTGTTGGAAAATGCCAATGGACCCTGGTGTTACCTCCGGTAATGTCTCCCTCGGCATCGCGCCACGTGCCAGATGGAGTCGCCTCGGCTCCATTTTTCACCACGCCCCCCCTCCCCTCGTCCCGCCGCGCTGCACACCCCTGGGACTCCCATAAATCTTTGCTCTCGGACACTTCCACCCCCTAACCCGGAGCGTCCGGTGTTTCAGTTTTTGTCTCTTTCTCTGAACAGCAGCTGTGTCAAATTATCGTTATATTAGCAGTTTAGGCAATTAGTGCGAGAAATGTTTTTTAAAAAAAGAGAATATGACAAATTTAGAATATTGTTTGAAGAAATAAAAGGCTGACGTGTTAACCTTCTAAAATCCTAAAAGAGGTTTGACACACAGCGTCCAATTACACTGAGACTGCAGACATTTTTAAAGTGGCTACAACCAGAGCCGGCTCTACACATTTTGGTGTCCTGGGCAAGATTGGAAATTGGAAACACACCGGCGGAGAATGAGAGCGGAGCGGACACCAGCGGGGGACACTGACAGGGGACACAGACGCAGAATAAGAGCGGAGCGGACACTGATGGAGAATGAGAGTGGAGCGGACATTCGGAGACACCGGTGGAGACACCGATGGAGAATGAGAGTGGACAGACACCGATGACAAACATGGACAAACAATGAGAGCGGACGGCGGCGCGTCCTTCACTCTGAGCGTTACTCTTCTGACGGCGCGTGCGTGAAGCGCGCAGCCGCAGCAGAAAGAAACATCAGAAATAAGAAAATAAAAATAAAGAACAATTTAAATTTGACTTGTTGTTTTTGTTTCCTTGTCTATTTGAGTTTGACTTTTAAGCAGATAACGAGTAAACAAATGTCGTTTTTTTCTCAATATTTGCTTAATACATAAAAACAAATAAACAAAATTCTCACTAGTTTTTTTGTTTATTAGTTTTCGAGATGAATTGAATAATGAATGAACGGATGATACACAACAGCTATCAGCCTCGTTTAAAAGCTCGTAGCTTTAAAACCTTTTGTAGCTTCTATGTTGTTCCCACTTT
>NW_024627991.1:0-3204 GCF_008729295.1 Plectropomus leopardus | reverse complement strand
ATTTTTTTTAATTACTAAATTATTTAAGCAGTTTTAGGTCATTTTATTGTGGGGGTTTTTTTTCTTACTTTTGTTTTTTATTTTATTATTATTATATTTATTATTAATTTTTTGCTAATTTTCAGGTAATCTGCTTGGACTTCTTACTAGTTCCTTGGTAATGTTTGGGTCATTTCTTCTTAGGTTGCTCATTACCTTTTTCTAATGTCTTTGAAAGAAATCAAGTCAATTTTCCCAGTTTTCAAAGCATTAATGTTTTTTACATTAACATTTAACGAAGACAAAAAGATTTTAATAGATTAATTTAACTAATTCTTATTAAATGTGTTCATTCCTTAGACCCTCTCTGCATGACTTGGAGGATGATCTCCACATGACACAGATCACTGACCTCCAAACTAAGGTGATTAGATGTAATCAATAGCTAAACTCTTGAATCAATCAGTGAAGCAATCCCCGCTGTCAGGTTTGGTTAGTGAACAGCAACATGGGAACGATGATGAGACGGGACAGGATGCTGAAGTAGACACACACAGTTGGGAGACAAGATGGCAGATAGTAGAATAGATTAACATTTCTTAGACTGATTGCACTTAAGGAGGATGGAGAATGATGAGGATGGAACGTGTGCCGGGGGTCCAGGGTGTTATTTATGCATATGGTGACATTTTTCTCCTGTGGCTGTGAGGTGTTTTTTTGTTTGTTTTTTTGATAATTGAATTTAACATTGGTGCTTAAATCTAAAGCTGAAGCTTCATATATTTTTGATAGATTATATGCTAGAAATGCAGATTTTGGGGTATTAATCACACAATTGTGTAGTGAATGTGCATACATACTGTATACTATTACTGTACATTAGGCCCAGCTCTGGACTGCTTTAAATGGGGGGCAGTAAGAGATATTGGTTGGTAATATGAGTTATTCTTTAGGACCGTATGCTGAATTGTGTCATGTTTTTATACAAAGCTAATTGAGTGCCTTTTTTTAAGGGTTTGAGGAAATTTGGGGCTTGGATCTGACCTCAGCAGGGGGAGCAGGGTGATCCTCCTCCAGGAAAAATTTTGATAAACAACCTCAGTTGTGCTTTTTTAATGTACTAATGCGGTGATACTCAACTTAAGTCCCACAAGCTAAATCTAGCCGCTGATAGGGTGCCAAGTGGCACCCCAACCATTTTCTAATTCACAATGAAAACTCTGGGAATTGGGAATTGACATTTAGTGTACACAAGGTGCCAGAGTACAGAAAACAGCATCAAAATACAGCTGTTTATCTGTCAGTGGAGGAGCCACTGAACCCCCCGACAGAGGTCCTAGCTAGGCCCCTAATGTCCTTAAATCCTAGAAATGTCCTAAAGTCCTGGAAACGTGCTAAAATCTTAGAAACGTGTTAAATTCATAGGAACATCCCAAATTCCGAGAAATGTCCCTAAATCCAAGAAATGTCCTAAATTCCTAGAAATGTACTTAAATCTTAGAAATGAGCTGAAATCCAAGAAACATCTGAAAATCCTAGATATGTCCTTAAATCCGAGAAATGTTCTAAAATCCTAGAAATGTCCTCAAATCCTGGAAGTGTGCTAAAATCTTAGAAACATGCTGAAATCCTACATGTGTCCTTAAATCGGAGAATTCTCCCTAAATCTGAGACATGTCCTAAAATCCTAAAAGAAAAATGTATGGGGCTGCTCAGACTGGCCCCTGGCCTCCTGTCATTTTGCAAAAGTGCCCCCCAAGCAAAGCAAGTTGAGTATCCTTGCCTTAGTGACAAAAACCACTCAAAGTGAGAATTATTTGGGGCTAAAGATTCCTATATTTGGTGTTGGGGCAGAAGGAGCATTTACCATGCCTAGAACCAGCCTAGCTGTACGTGCATAATGATAATGGTATGAAACCACCTAATTAAACATAATATCAACAAAATTGAATCCTGCTGCCTTCTGACATGTGATGATTATCCTAAAGTGACAGCATGTATGGCAGCAAGGCCACTTTAATGTCCTCAAATCTCAGAGAGATGAGGGCCCCCTCAGTATTCACAGGCAGAGACATAGTCCCCTTTTATTTTTGACACATGATGGGACTTTCCAGACTCATCATGGGGAGCCATCCTTCCCATCATGCCTGTGGGGCCCCCCAGCAGAGACACCATCTCATCTGCAGTCATGATTGTCACCTTGTCCCTGCCCTTTCAATTAGATGCTCAATTTCACCCTCGTGTCCCACGGGAGTCACAACCACACCATCCGAGATTGGAATAATCGTGGCCCCCTCCTCATACATGCAGCTGGACCTCGGCTCTCAGCCTCCATTCATTTCTGTCTATTCAATGTGATAGAGGAGTGTGTGACAGAAAAGAGAACAATGTAGAAGCTGCTAGACAACATGTGCGTGCCTTAGACAGAGAAATGTCTTGATAACACCTCTGCAGCAATACAATTCTGAAGTCAAAATCAGTGAGGAATATTTAGTCTTTTAAAAGAGTAAGAATTGAGAAGATGTACAAGACTTTTTTTCATTTTTGCAAAAATCATTGTTGTCTTTTAGTCTTTCTTGCTGAAATACTCTCATGAATTTGGCATGAGTTTTCCCTCTACGGTTCAGCAAAAGGGCTTTCACAGGAGGACGCTCCTTGAATGTGTGACTAGGATTTATCCAAAAATTCTGCTCAAAGCTCCCATGACTAAAGAGCTTCACAGGATAGGGTGTTATTGTCCCTTCGAATTTGACAAGCCAGAGTCGTGAATTCATTGTACTCCAGACCTTACACAATCGCTTACAAGTACGCACATTTTGTGGTGTAATGTTCTCCTTTGGCTTCCAGTTATGTCCCATTTCTCATGTTATGTGCTTATCCCAAACCAAGAGAAATCAATTATTCATTGAGAGTCTGAGACTTGGTGATAAACTGTACATACAATATGTACTTGCTGCTGGGATGTTTTCGCATTCTCTTAGTGCACAGACGTGTTATTGAGTACATCCTGGAGGAGCTTATAAAGAGATGGGGTTAAAGAGACATCTAGTGGTGATGATCACATAAAATCACTCTGCATTACGTTTGTCTCGCCAGGTTTCTGGGAATATTTTGTGCTTTTTTTGTTCCTGAAAATAATGTTTGTGTATTTTTTACTCTAGTCAAAAATGGTGACAAATGTAAAAAATACGCTTGTCACTGTCTCAGGCTATTTGATTAAAAAAA
>NW_024627990.1:0-2187 GCF_008729295.1 Plectropomus leopardus | reverse complement strand
ACACACACACACACACACACACACACACTGTCGGTGTGTGTGTAACTGATCATCAATATAAATTATGATCATTAACAACAGGAAGTACATCATGAGTAAACAGGATGCTGCTGAGGAGCCGCCCAGCGACACCGTTAAAACGCCGTCTACACCGAGAGACATCTGTCTGTCCTCATCGTCTTCATCTGCACTCCGTGCTACTGTGTGTGTGTGTGTGTGTGCATGTGTGTTAGTGTGTGTGAGTGTGTGTGTGTGTGTGTGTGTGAGTGTGTGTGTGTGTGTGTGTGCATGTGTGTTAATGTGTGTGAGTGTGTGTGTGTGTGTGTGTGTGTGTGTGTGTGAGAGTGTGTGTGTGTGTGTGTGGGTGTATATCTGAGCTAATGGAGCTCTGTGACATAAATTCTCCTCTAACAGACGTTTTAATGCAGCGGAGGCAGCAGCTGTGATAGACTCCACACACACACACACACACACACACACACACACACACACACACACACTCACACACTCACACCACACACACAACACACACACACACACACACACACTCACACACACAACACACACCACACACACACACACACACACACACAGGATATATACATTTCTATTTGACCTCTGCATCATTTTACAGAAAAATTAACTTTACAGAAATCAGTTTACATCCAAACGGACGACATCATCCAATCACAACTCTGCGTGATTAATCAATAATCAATCCTCGTGTTAGTTCGGATATAAAATCATGCTGAAGAGAAACTCAGTTTTATTTTAGAGTAATTGTCAGGGGGGATTTTAAACATTACAATATTGATGACGATGATTATCATCATTATTATTATTATTATTCCAAATGCTGAGAGAGAATAAAAACACTGATCATGAACTGATCAAACTGACTGATGCATTTTAATTTATTCTGTTTTACATTTTGTGATTTTACTAAATGTCACATTAGATTAATAAAAATTAAAAAAATACTATTATGTTTGTGACACAGTTTTTTTAGGAGCTGAAAAACAAAACATGAAAATGTCTGTATCAATCAGATCAATATTCATCAAAATATGAAACATTTATAAAACAGTCTAGTTATTAAAACTGTCTGTTTACGTTTTTAAAAATCAGCTGATTTTTCTGTTAATGAGGTCATTTATTTTGCATGATGTCACAGAGACAGGTGGAGGTGATGCTAAAAAATCTGAAGGTGTCACCCTCAGTGTGTGTGAGTGAATGGTGAGTGTGTGTGTGTGTGTGTGTATGTGTGTGAGTGTGTGTGTGTGTGTGTGTGTGTGTGTGTGTGTGTGTGTGCGTGCGTGTGTGCGTGCGTGTGTGTGTGTGTGTGGGTGTGTGTGTGTATGTGTGTGTGTGCGCGTGTGTGTGTGTGCCTCCCTCCCACAACTCAGGCAGGTAAATTGGTGAGAACCCCCCTCCTCTCCCTGTGATTGGCTGAGCCGTGTTTGGACTGACACGTCTGCAGAGTGACAGATTGATGACACAGACTGACGCTACCGCCTCCACATACACATACACACACACACACACACACACACTCTTCATACATTATTTAAATGTTCAGGTTTGAATCCAGAGAGACACAAACTGGACTGAACCAGTTTATCCACCAACAGTTTTATTATTATTATCATTATTATATTGTTGTTATCATCATCATCATCATCATCATCATCATTAACTAATAACTTTGGAAATTAATTCATTTATATCATAAGTTATTATTTACTATTATTACCAAGAACGGCTGACCTGTTTGTTGAATTAAAGTTTAAAGTAAAGATTAATTAAAGGCTCCGGTATGGTGTACGTGCACTCAGGTATGAGTCTCTGACACGATTTCAAAAACCTTCCAGGTCTACAAGGACCTGAACTGTGTGTGTGTGTGTGTGTGTGTGTGTGTGTGTGTGTGTGTGTGTGTGTGTGTGTGTGTTGTTGGTGTGATTGATGCAGGCCAGCAGCCAAGGTCACTTGCACAGACACACACACACACACACACACACAGTGTATTGTAGGAGTGTCTGGTCTGTGATTTATGACCCTCCTCTTTCAGGAAGGAGAAAAAGTGCAAATGAAGAAAAAGAGGAGTTTGATAAAAAGAAATCAGATCAGGTGCAGAACACATTTAGCCTAGCTTAGCACAAAGACTGGGAGCAGAGGGAAACTGTTAGC
>NW_024627989.1:0-2399 GCF_008729295.1 Plectropomus leopardus | reverse complement strand
GTGTGTGTGTGTGTGTGTGTGTGTGTGTGTGTGTGTGTGTGAGGCCATATGGATGTAATGATACCCTGCATAACAAGCAGATAGGATTACACACGCACACATGCGTGCAATCATACAGTTATACTTGTACGCACGCATGCACAAATACAGGCGCACACACACACTCACACACACACACGCACACTGTACATGGGAATATTAAAGGGAGGAGCTGGCTCGTGTGTGTGTGTGTGTGTGTGTGTGTGGTGTGTGTGTGTGTGTGTGTGTGTGAAACCTCTTTCCTGTTCTCTGAAACTTTTAACAGACGAGTTCACTAAACCACAGACAGTGGAGCAAAACATATATTTCTATGTTCAATAACATCTGTGCAGAAAACAAAGAGAGCTCGATTTCGGCGGTCCGAATTACTCAGATCTTCCGAATCGCTGGGCTCACGGATCGAGAGCATGAGCGACGCCTGCCAGCTGGGCGGCGAACTTTCCGTTTGATGCTCCGATAACTTGAACCCAGATGAAATGATTTAATCTTGCAGCTCTTCTCGACTTTTAAATTGTCATCAGACTGAATCTGTTCAGTCCTGATTATAAAACGAGTCATTTCTCGAAGGCTGTGATCCTAAAAATAACGTATCCACTGATTTGCAGACGTGTGATTCAGTCTACGTCAACGGTACACGGAAGTGTTTTTGGGCTGCAGAGCGTCTCGTAACGGACCGGGGAGTTAAAATGACACATTTGGCCAAAAAACTGTTTTATATTCTGAATGCAATTACATTACACACGCTGATACTGTGTGTGTGTGCAAGTGTGTGTGTTTTGTAGTTTGGTTTCATATCTGCGGGGGCAGGCTTGATATATATTTCATTTTACTGTATTCATTCTTTCTGTAGTTGTTCCTTTAAACTGCTCACTCTGTTGATCAAAAGTTAATTTCAATAATAAAAACACACGGTGTTCGTGTTTTCTGCCGACGGAGCGGCTGCAGAGCTGAGAGTGTAAAGTTCGTCCTGACGGCGGCGCCGGGCGAAGACTTACTGTCGCTTAGATCTGAAGCGTTGGTCGTCTGGAGAGCAGGATGTTTATGAGTCGTTTCTCTGAGAGCAGGTTCTGCTGATAATTATTCATTTTAAATCCTAAATAATAAAATAACCCAAAAATACAAAGTCTTCGGACGGCTGCACACATTTGACAGTTTTTGAGCTTTTCATAAAAAGAAACCGATGAGTCGAAAAATCTAAAGGTATCAGCAAAAACGATCACGTATGGAAAAAAGTTTATTCTGGACTTTCAGCCACGTCTCGTGTCTTCATCTGAGACGTTTCGAAGGTTTTTGGACTTTTCTGATTTTGGGATGTTTGTATGATGTTAAAACATTGTTTTGAATTTAGTTTGTTTCTTGGATTTTGGGACATTTTTAGGATTTTAGGACATTTTTAGGATTTTAGGACATTTTTGTTGATTTTAGGGCCTTTTTTGGAATTTTGGGATGTTTCTAAGGTTTTAGGACATTTTGGCGGATTTGAGAACATTTCTGTGATTTTAGGACTCTAGGAGGTTTCTAAGATTTTAGGACATTTTTAGGACTTTAGTACGTTTTTAAGACATTTTATTTGTTCAGTTTTTTATTATTATTTTTTATTTATTTAGGACATTTGAAGGATCTCAGGACGTTTCAGATTTTGGGACATTTTTGTGGACTGAGGTGGTCGTTGTTGTGTTCGTCAGCTGTAACGCTGAGCTGTGAGGTGTGTGTCTCGTCTGACAGCTACACACACACACACTATAGATACCAGCCTCATACAGACCCAATAATCCAAACTGTCCCTCTAAAGTCCGTCCAGCGCTGGCAGACCCTCCAGTATTCGTCTCTTTTTCCCTTTTTCACCTCTTCTTTCTCCTTTCTCAGAATTCGCGGCCTGATTATTTCCTCTCTCTGCACATCTCACTGTCCAAAGATTACCAGACAGCTGATGAGAAATCTGTTTTCGGTCCAAACCGCCAGACCCCAGCTCCTCGTCTTCATGTCCCATCAGAAATAATTCATCTTTTCTCCGACACGCGGTGCGTCATGTCCTGTTTTGCTGTGGTCCTGGATGATTCAGGTGTTTCTGTGAAACCTATCAGAGCGCTCGGCGCTCCGTCAGCAGCTTCCTGCCGCTGTTCTTCCTTTTTTTAGCTCCCCTGATTAAAGATTTGTCTGAATCTGTCACCACTTTTGGACACGTCCAGGTCTCTGCGACCTGCTGTCAGGTCAGGACGACTGGGACAAAGACTGAGAGCAGCTCGCTCTGACAGGAAGAACGCCTTCAGCTTTGACAGCCTTCTTGTTGTTGGGCTCAATGTTTGAAATGTGACGTCCTCAGTCTGACGTCCTCAGTCTGACGTCCTCAGTCTGACGTC
>NW_024627988.1:0-1613 GCF_008729295.1 Plectropomus leopardus | reverse complement strand
TTTTTAGCCATTTTTAGAACATGTCAAAATTTGACATTTTTGCCATGTGCCATGCCATGTGATTTTTGGCCATTTTTTCAACATGCTAAAAGATGACGTTTTTGGCCTTTTTTGGTCTTTCTTTCCACTTTGCATGTAAGAAGGCCTCTCTACAAGCTACAATCTGTCGTTTTTAGCCATTTTTAGAACATGTCAAAATTTGACATTTTTGGCATACTATAGCATGCGATTTTTGGCCATTTTTTCAACATGCTAAATTAAGATGTTTTTGGACTTTTTTGGCCTTTGTTTCCACTTTATATATAATAACGCCTCTCTACAAGCTACAATCTGTCGTTTTTTGGCCATTTTTACAACATGTCAAAATTTGACATTTTTGCCATACTATAGCATGCAACTTTTGGCCATTTTTTCAACATGCTAAATTATGACATTTTTGGCCTTTTTTTGGCCTTTGTTTCCACTTTATACATGATGACGCGCCTCTACAAGCTGTAATATGAGGTTTTTTAGCCACTTTTGGGACATGTCAAAATTTGAAATTTTTGCCATACTATAGTATTGAGATTTTTGGCCATTTTCTTGCGTGCTAAATTATGATGTGTTTGGCCTTTTTTGGCCTGTGTTGCCACTTTGTATACTATGACATGTCTCTATAAGCTATAATTCTTCCTTTTCAGCCATTTTTGGGACATGTCAAAATTAGACATTTTTGCCATACAACTTTTGTATGTATGCAACTTTTGGCCATTTTTTCAACATGCTAAATTATGACATTTTTGGCCTTTTTTGGCCTTTCTTTCCATGTTGTGTACAAGCTATATGTCATTTTTAGCCATTTTTTGGGAGATGTCAAAATTTGACACTTCTGCCATACTATGCGATTTTTGGCCATTTTTTTAACATGTTAAATTATGACATTTTCGTCCTTTTTTGGCTTTTCTTTCCACTTTGTATAATATGACACCTGTCTACAGGGTAAAACTAGTAGTTTTCATCCATTTTTGGAACATATCAAAATCTGAGTTCTTACGCCGTACTATACTATGAGATTTTTGGCCGTTTTTTTACATGCTATTGTTGCACACTCGGACAGAAAGAGGTTCCAAGCGTGCATGAGTTTTAACAAATTTCTTTAATGTGTCTTCTCTCTTCAGTTACAAGTGCAAAAAACACAGACACATTCACCTCACGTATGCGCGCCTCTATGTCGTATCACCAAAAGGACCCTTTTAGCTGTTGCCTGTGCCTGTCTGAACTTTGCTCATTTCTACCAATAACCATCAAAGTAGAGAATTAAAGCTGTAGCCTCATATTCACAGTTGTTTCGGTATTCTGAAGTGATTGCTGCACATGAACATACATGTCAACATTCAAGTTTAAATATAACAGTATAATAAAATAATATTAAAATGAAAATAGGGGGGTGTCTATTGTTCTGCCTAGCATCACTGTGGGTCCCACACTCTCCCCTCCAACATAAATGTTGTCTTGACATTATGCAGTTCCCCGAGTCCTCATGTTTTCAACTGAGTTATAACAGCAGGTTACACAGGAGACAGTCTTTAGAGATACTTCCTGTACAGCAACAGTCTTTAACATGACACATACAC
>NW_024627987.1:0-2419 GCF_008729295.1 Plectropomus leopardus | reverse complement strand
CATCTTTGTGAACATCATTTGTTGTCCAAACCATGTAAATATCATGTGAATCCAATGATAATAGGCCCTTAAGGCTTACTTCCTGTTGCCAGTAGGTGGCGCTATCATGACTACTGAATACTGTCACACAGATGTGTTCAGGGCGGGACTCCAATAAAACCTATGAGGTTTCAGGCAGATCAGACTATGTACACCAAAGTTACAACAATTTCCTGTTGTATGGCGAGACATCAAAATTGTACGCCACATAACAGGAAAACCGTAACACTTTTGCGCAGACCTGTGATAACTTTTCATCACCAAGGGGTTGAGAATGGACACACCAATTCTCAAGTCGATCAGATTAATCCTGTATAAGATGGCAAAAGTGTGAGGCCCAAAGTCGTTAAAATTCAGCACAAAATTCAAAATGGCTGACTTCCTGTTGGGTTTGGAGGGTGGGTCCAAGAGGCTTTTTTGTGCGTCTGGGCATGATACATACGTGTGCCGCATTTTGTATTTGTAGATAAAACCAGCCATTGGGGCTACATGTTCCGGGGCGCTGTGGAGCCTTTTGTCATAACCATTTCTGAAATCACCAAAATACAAACTTTTACGGCAGTCCAGACGAGCGTACCGAGAATCATGAGTTTTTGAGCATGTTTAGATCTCCAAAAATGCGATTCATTCAAGAGAAAAATAGTAATAATTCCTTGCTTTCCAAGAGGGTCCTCGAACGGCTCGGTGCTCGGGCCCTAATAATAATAATCATGGATGGATCTGAACCTTTGTGACGAGGTTTGGTTTATTAATTACTGATCGGTCTGTTCATGTGTTGACTCAGCAGAAACATCATCTTTCAGCTGATGCGCTCAGAAGCGACGGAGCTTCGGCTCTGATCGGCTGTTTCCGCTCACGCTTGGCGCTGTGTTGCTCTCACGGTGAAGCAGCCTTAAAAGTACACAGGAAACGAGAACGGGACCGGAAACGATGCTTTCAAAATAAGACGGTCATCACGAAAATGGAAAAGAAAGGAAAATATCCATTTTTTTTGTATTGTTAATTGTTTTTCTTCAAAATCATGAAAACAAATTAAAATTTAATGATGCAGATGCCAATGCCAATGATTAAAAATGAATTAATAAGGGGAAAAAGTCAAACATTTTTGAAGGGAAAAAAAAGAAATCGCCAATTTTTAAAAATAAAATGATAAAATGTCGATTTAATAATATTCATAATCATCATTATAAAATATTAAATTCAAAATTAAAATGTAAAATTATGTTACCATATGTATATATAGAGAGAGAGACGATTAATTTTGCTTGTAAGTTTTACTAATTCATTGCTACTTTTTGGGACATTTCTTGTGAAGTTGCTCATTGCCTTTTACTGATGTTGCTGAAAGGAATCAGGCCATTTTGCTCGGGTCTAAAAAGGGTTAATCGACTAATCGCTGCAGCTTTAAAAGCGTTTTGATGGCGCCCTGTTTACAGGCTTTTGTTATGAAGGGACTGAACGGAAGTGCGCGGTGTTAGCTTCGTCAGCTTGTTAGCTGCTCCGGTGCTCCGGTGATCGCGGCTGCTGTTTGCACCTGACAGCGGCGGGTCGCACCGGGAAAGCAGGGCCCCTCGGCCGGACTCAGACGGGACATGCACCCGTGAGCGGAGTGCGGCTCCCGGCGGAGGAGAAGCTGAAGCGGCGCTGGTTGCTCGGCGGCGGGCCGGTAGGTGCTAGCTAACCGCGCATCTCAGCAGGGCCGAAACCCGCGAAAAAAACACCGATTTAACACAAAAACCGCTCCGGTGACATCATACTGACGGCCAGCACGACGTCACCAGGTTTTATCAGTGATTGACTGTAAACGCGATGATCGGCTGCTGTCACCGATCAATAAACATTATCGATCAGTCAATACGACCGAAACCTGATGACCAAGTGATGCATAACAACAGTGTCCTCTAAAGACAGACAGACAGTGTCAGGTGTCCCTCTTGTCCTGCAGCTTTATCATATATTTTTTTTGTGTAAAATCTTTTGATTTGAAAAAATGTGGTTAAATAAAATTATAAATCTTCATTTATGTTTACTTTTTATCATTAAGTTTACTTAAAGTTTAGTTCTTTTAACTAAATTAATTTAAATCAAAGTTTTTGTAGGTTGAACGAAATGAATCAGGTGAGTAAACGCAGTTTCCTGATGCTGTTTATCTGCCCTGTGATAACTGAACCCAGAACAGATGAATATTAATAATATTTTTTTATTTACTTTACATGTTCACGTCAGTCAGTTTCCAGAATTATTGTGATAATGATCATCCTCTCAGTTTGGAGGAAAACATGTCCCAGCAGTTTGTGGAGCTCAGATAGATTTTTATTGTATTTAATATTATTTTTTTATTCCCTAAAATGTTCATCTGTTAATCAGCTGGATTGTCTCT
>NW_024627986.1:0-2454 GCF_008729295.1 Plectropomus leopardus | reverse complement strand
TATTATAATTATTACAATAATAATTATAAATATAGTTTTCTGGACATTGTTCCCTATTTTCTATATTATTTATGTAATCTTCTACTAATCTCTCTCTCTTTCTCTCTCCCTCTGGCTCGTTGCTCGTTTTTGCCAGCAAAAGAATAAGAAACCAATTTGCTCAGAGTTCAGAGGTTTAAACGCATGTGAATGTAGCACAAGAAAACATGGATCTGGGTTTCAAAGTGCCTGCTGGTATTTGAACATTTAGTAATTTTTTTATATAAAAAACTGGATGCTGAAGAATATCATGCCTTTACTTTTCAAAATAAGATATTAAAAAAGTATCCAGCAGTCTGTATCATTTCACACTAGTATCAAAAATTAAAACATCATCCAACCCTGATTTTAACCCACCTTCTCCTCGTTGACTGTAGGTCAGTTCACATGATTTTCCATACTGAACATTACTTGTAAGAATCATCAAACATTAATCAACAAAATTCCGCAAATGTAAAACATAATAAGAGTGGTTTTACAACCAGATAAAAGAACAGTCTCTTCTGCTTCATGAAAAAATAATAAAACCATTTCTGATGCCAAGTGACATACAGTTTTTGCCAGACCTTTCAGATTAATGTAAGCCTCCACATGTGTGACCTGACCTCGTACTGCTCCAGCGCTCCGTGCCGCTCCCTCTCCAGCCTCTCCAGCTGCTGCATGGCTGCCTGCAAGTCTCTCTCCTTGGCCAGCCGCTCGGCCACCAGCTCCTGCTTCTCCGCCTCAGTCTGAGACAGCGCCCTCTGCTGCTGCAGGTGGATCTGCTCCAGCTCTGCTCTCTTTGCTGCCTCCTCTTCAAGCAGCCTGGGATCAAAAACACAGAAACAATGCTCAGATTTGTTTATCTTACCCACTGAGGTCCAATTCTGAAATGAGGAGCCAGAAAACATAGGTAAGTGTGGAAAACTCAGGGACATACATCACATCACCTTTAGATGTTCGGTTGCCAATAAATCTGATCTGCATGTCTTTTGACTATGGCAGGAATCCCACACTGACAAAATCAAAGATTCTTCCATAATTTTTTATTAATAAATGTATCAAAATATGATAGCAGTAAAACAAATTTGCTTAATTAGGTTGGAGATTACACATTTTCTGGGATTGTTTAAATCTGAAGTCATATGGGAAGAAATTAATACAGAAAAACTGACCATTTTAAAAATTGCTTTACCCATAGAGCCACTGTATCATGTTATACGAGCCATCTTTAATGGAGCTATGGATAAGACAGAGGTTTACTTGCTGCATATTCCTTCATTGTTGACTTTATCTTAACTCAAACCTCTGCCACCCACCCTGATGAGAGTGATGAGTTGCTGTGGGACACCAATGTTAAACACAGACTTTGTGAGGATTTTATTTTAAAGAAACGAAAAAACAAACATTTGATTAAAAATTTATTAAAAAAATTGTTTGGTAAACAAACACTGTACAGCAGTACGCAGTTTTGCGATGTAACTGTTTGAAAACGATGCATTTACCATGTTTCTGTATCTAGCCTATCAAATTAAGGGGAAATCGTCCTTTAAAGCAATTTGGATATGGGTGGAAAAAGATCTGTCCGCAACCTTTTAATCATCTAATTGAGAATTTTTTTTCAAGTTTTACTGCGATCAGTTTACTGCTCCCCATTATACCCGCTGTCTATGGCTTATTTGCTGCTAATACAACAACCTAGGTAACTGTTAATTAAGTTATTGATCATTTATGTTTTAACTGGCATAACTTATCAGTCAGCAAGTCTATTCTTGATGCTCATACTCTGACAGTGTTGAAAAGTGAATATTAACATCTTAAAAAAGACTGCAGGTCTGTTAAACGCTTTGTATCATATCATACAGAAGTTAGTATTACTGTTTACTTTCTGTATATAACCACATTATCCAGTGAGAGAGAGCGTGCGTGTGTGTGTGTGTGTGTGTGCCTGAGACCTAGCCTGCAGCTTATGCATGGCCTCCTCGTCCTGCTTCGCCTGCCTCTCGTCCTCTAAGGCCTCCTCCAGCCGATGGTACATGTCCTCCAGCTCCTGGACGCGCTGCAGGTACTGCTCCAGTTCACTGGACTTCTGAGCCACCTGCTCCTCCATCTGCTGACGCACCTGAATGAGTCAACACACAAACCATGCTCTTGAACTGAGAAATAATCTACAAAACAACTGTAAATCTTCACATCTGATGCTGCATTCTGGCTTTTAAAAAAAAAAATCCGTTTTTTAAAAAAAACTTTTTTTTAAAAAAAATCAGTGTTTAATTTTTTTTTTTTCAAATAACAGAACATTCCCGGACATAGGACTTCTTAAATCATCAATCTATTAATCAATTCTTCATTCCAGACCGTCCATATAAAAAAAGACACAATAAATACAAACACAGTGTGAAATCATGTCATAAAAATAAATAAATCAATATATAC
>NW_024627985.1:0-4402 GCF_008729295.1 Plectropomus leopardus | reverse complement strand
AATAGAAAGATAAAAATAAGTGAATAAATAAACAGATAAATAAAAATTGCAATCGTAATAATCAGAAATAAATAAGTAAAATACTCAAACTGTAAATAAGAGTTAAATGAAAGGTTAACAGTGCAAGTAACTACTTAATATTAAAATACAAAATATTTAAAATAATAAAACGATAGAGGGAGTAGTAAAAGTGTGAAACACACTAAAATGTATAAATAAATAGTCGACAGATAAATAAAGTTAAATTTAAAAACAGCTGACCTGAACTGCTGAATCGGAAGCGAACTTCAGCGGGTCCTGGCGTGGCTCCGCGTCCTCTCAGAGCAGACAGACTCCAGTCCGGGTTTTGTGACCCTCCAGCCGCTCTGAGGAGCTTATCTACTCTTCCTTTGTGATTTGAACCGTTTTTAGTCTTCTCTGTGGGACGGGGACCATCAACAAAAACCGCGTCTGTCCTCCACTCCCATAGCCTACTAATGTCTGAGAGACTAGCAGCGGACTTGTCCAGCGATGAGGTGTTCATCAGCCGGTTCCCGGTCCACAGAGCCTGCCGGGATGGAGATGTGGGAGCTCTGGTGTCCCTGCTACAGCAGCTCTCAGACCGGACTCCTCTGACCGCTGAGGACTCCTGCTACGGATGGACCCCCTTACACTGGGCTGCTCACTATGGACAGGTACTGTTAACGACAAGGGACTAGGTTAGCCGCATTAACAGCGAAATAAGTCTTCATTTAGGGCAAAGCTGTAATGTTCAGTATGTTATAGACATTCATCCTGTCTAACTGAATAGTTAGGATATACCCTACAGTAGTTAGTTAATTTAACTTAAGTGCAACTTGAATTTAATTGTTTTAATTCTATTTTTTCATCCATAACGTGGCGGCGAGTCGTTTTTAAACGATGATATTCAATGGGAACAACCCGAGGCACCCGCCGTTTTTCTAAAATGAGTGTTTACTGCCATGATTCAGTTGTGTCTGACTGTAACTGTACAATAAAGTTGTGTCAGGCGAAAAAATAAATAAATAACGTAACGGCGTGCTTCATCTTCATTGGCTCCAGTGCAGCCAATGAATGATCAGGCGCCAAAACAGCTCCGGAAAAGAACAGGAAACTTACCATAGACTTTTTTTTTCATAATATATAAATACATATGATTAATTAGTTAATCAATAATGATATCTTTATTTACAGTCTATGTTGTCTTTTTTTTTGCTACAGGAAGGGAATTAAACTGAAATGGCCAAATGATCTAATCGTTTTTTCCCGATTCAAAATTAATGAGTTTTAAATTAGTAATTGTTATAAGTATATTTAATATCTCTAGAAGTCAAAAAGGAGGGTATTTTTCTTTAACCTGAAGGTTTTTGTTTATATTTGTATTATTTATGTATTTATTTATTTGTTGTGTTTATTTTGAAAATATTAAATGTACATGTATTCACCATGCCAATAAAGTTTAAAGAATTAGAAACACACACACACAAAGAGAATCTATCTATCTATCTATATCTATCTATATATATATTTATATGAATATGGATATATATCCTCATAAGTCATAAAATGTAGTAAAGTTGCCTACATGCATTTTCAGTGATTTTTGTTCAGTGGAGTCTTAATGCAGCTGCGGTGACGCATTTTCAGCCTGACAGGAACGATCATGTAGATTATTGATTAACATAGGACAGGAACGCCCAGCAAGTATCGACCTCTTTTTTTCCTTTTTTTTGCCCAGTGACTTAACTGACCTCTGTATTTTCCTATTCATGGCATCCGTGGCTTTGCATTTGGTTGTTAGTGCGTTAAGTCACTTTTTTTGAACATTAAAGTCATTTTTCTCATTATTTGTGACTTTGATGAAGCAAGAAAAAGAAATCAAAAATTCCTCACGTTACATTAGTGTTTTGTTACGTTCACATAACACTGAAGAAGCCGTCTCGTGCTTTTTTTACACCAGCATCTCTCACCCCCGGGGCTCGACCCCATACAGGCTCACTGGATATTCAAATGAGCTGTGGGAGATTTTTTACAATGAAAGTGGCTCAGTGCACAGCAGGAGGCTCCTTTCAGTATCATTCAACAACAGTTCATCGACATGAGCCCCCACTGTGTGATGATTGACTTTTTTTCTTTGTGTACCAACAGATATTTTCAATACTCCCATTACTGCGCTTACTCGCACGCATACACATACATTGTTATTAACATTACACAGTCACATTTTTTCTTCTTTTTTTCTTCTTAGTGATGATTAATAATATTGGCACACACACACACACACACACACACACACACACACATATATATATATACACCACTGGGAGGGAATGCTTCTCCCCTCAGTGACTCCACCTCTCATGACATCTCGGTGTATTTTAAATCATGCAAAAGCAAAATCTCAAACTTACTGTGTTTCTGATCACACAGCTGGAGTGTGTGGTGCGCCTGGTGCAGATAGGTTGTGAGGTTAACGCAGTGACCAGCCGCTTCAACCAGACGCCGACACACACCGCGGCGTTTGGAGGACATCCTCAGTGTGTTGTGTGGTTGACTCAGGCTGGAGCCGACGTCAACAGACAGGTCAGTGTCCCGACACCATCCAGCAGCACTGAAACCACATGGAATATTGTTCCTGGTTATTGAATACATCATATAAATGTGAATGGATTAGTCACGTATATAACATTGGATCATCTATATAATACCATCACAAAAAGCATGCCTGTTCTCTCTTTCTCCTTGTATTCTGTTCCCTTTATTTTAAATAAGAGTGTACGGTTATCTGAGAAACTTCATCAAAGTTGCAGTGCAATCTTACACTTGTGCTCAATGCGTACTTGTTACTTTCCACGTCTGGCAGTGACGGTGTAGTGACATGTAACGTAATGTGTTCACATATATTGTTTTTGTAGTAGACTTCATTATTACCTGTGTTTAAATGGATACCCCCAGAGTTTGACATTGTATCTTCAGGATTTTGTAGGTGAGGCTCCACTCCACAAGGCGGCTCGATCAGGTAGCTTGGAGTGTATCCAGGTCCTGTTGATAGCAGGTGCTAAACCACAGTAAGTACTCTGCAGTCTGACCTCTGGGCAGCACAGAAGCAGCTACACACCTCACATTTACTGTTTAGAGATACACTGAATACGTTTTTGTGAGAAGGACGACACCTGCTGAATGTACACCTGTGTATTCTCTGTTTTCAGTGTTTTGCTAACGTCACATCAGCTGTTTGGGAGGGAACTGAAAACAGTGGTTTAATTTAATCTCTCTTACAGTCATCAGTAAGGAATGTATGTCGGTCATTATACAAATGTAGCTTTAATCATCGAACTGTCTCACCACACTGACAGAACTTGTACAAAAATAAATACTGAAATTAATAATCTCAGTCACACAGCGAGATATTTCATTTTTCATTGGCCCTTCCCTTCCAAACCAGCTGATTTAAAGTGAAGTGATAATGTTATTTGTGTGTGTTGTATTTTCTTCAACAGCTGCATAAGTAAAATGAACTCATATGTTTTATGATAGAGACAGAAAATGAGAATGTTGGTCGTACAGGAAGCAGAAAAGCTCATGTGTCTCTATTTATAGCACACTGACCAAAACCCTTCATTGTTTCCACTATAGGACAAATATGGAAATTTATTGCATTTTATGATTTATGTATGCCGCATAATGTTTCACCTTAATCTTTAACATGCATTATGTCATGGAAACTGAGAGGGTGAGACTGACATCAGTTCTGTGTCTGATTATTTTGTGCAATTTTATATTAAAAAAGTGGTTTGTTAAGTAATTTCTCAAGTATTTAAAATTAGAAAACAAGACATATTAATGTGTAATGTATGTGTTTTTATTTGGAGCCCTTGTACAGCTGTTAAAAATATAGTAAAAGTAAATACCAGTGAATGTGAGATCTGTGGCTCCTCACCAACTTTCTCATTTAACAGCTAAACAGTTCACCTAAATAGGTTTTTAAAAACATTTGGGGCAAGAAATAGGAAAATGCAGTAATAGGATCTTGATAAATATTTTAAATTTTACTTGATTTGGTTGAACAAACATTTTATGACTACAGCTGAACCATGGACACAGCTTTTGACTAGCTGGTGAACAGTGAAAAATGTAGCTGCTAAAGAGACAGATATTTTCCACAGAAGCAGGTGGAGACTAAAACAGAGTTAAAAAAACACAATATTGGAGTTAAATTCGTAAGGTGAATACAAACAAGACTACAGATGAATGCTAATTTTGCTCTGTGTCTACAGAATGTGTAAATATACAACTTTCACCATATCAACCTCTTTATACAGGGTTCCCGTGGAACCTTAAAAAGTCTTAAAAGGCATTGAATTAATTGATCTAAAAATAAGGCAGTAATTGGCATTAAAAT
>NW_024627984.1:0-1742 GCF_008729295.1 Plectropomus leopardus | reverse complement strand
TTATTATCATTATTTTCACTCCATGCGTTGATCATTTGAGTTGCTGTTATATATATTTTTTATACATAACAGTTTTTTTTGTGTTGTGCTTTTGTAATAATTAAACCTGCTGGCGATATGATGTGTATGGCCTGATACTGTATGTCAAACATTTATAAAATACGTGATTTACTAAGATGTCACTTTGCCTCTTATTGTTTCTACTCAACGATGACTTAAGCGAAATACAAAACTTAAAAATGAAATAAAATCTCGAGGGATCTATGAAGATAGACACTGACAGGCGCGCGCATGTTACGCACGGGATAATTATGGTGCCTTTTCCAAACAAAGACAATCATTATCCAAATTTCGGCCTCCGGAAATTATGTAGCACGATTACATTGTGTTTTTGGATGCCGAAAGAGAGTTGGACGTGGGCTCGTGTGTGTGTGTGTGTGTGTATGTGTATGTGTATGTGTGTGTATGATCTCAGAAACGGAAAAAGGCATCTGTCAGTATTGGAGGGGGTCCCGGAACGTCACATCCAAGGACGCTGAAAGGGGCTTGTTTCGGTCTGCGCACCGGAGAGAGTGAACAACCCGTCTGATTTCACTGATCACTGGAGCACAGACCTAATAGTGGACAATTTTTAAAAAACATTTTAACCATGAAGTGCGGAATTATACACTTTTTAATAACTTTTCCTCTCATCAGTGGATCACCTTTCCAACAAAGCGTGTTTCAGGGCAACGCGTACTCTGCCTCCGAAACACGACAGAGAAATAAGTGAGTAATTAATGGTTATTTTTTTGCATATCACTCATTGATTTGACTCGTTTAAAAGCCTCTTATATCCTCTTGTACGTGTAAAATAATGAAGTCTCTTGACCAAAAGTAATCCATGCATGTCTACACGTCCATTTGACTAACCAGTGATTTTTTTCTGCAGAAACTGGTGCGCCTACGTTGTGCACAAGAACGTGAGCTGTGCCGTCGTGGGAGGCACGGAGAGTTTCGTGCAGCCGGAGGTTTTGCCGTGTCCACCGGAGCTGCCCAACTGTGCGCAACAAGTGATGTAAGTTCCCAGATGTGCAGTACACTGGGTGGAGGACGAATATTCTCTATTTTGTTAGTATTTTAAACTATGAGAGGCAACACTGTTGATATTATGCACCGTGGATTCGTGCACTGACAGATAATGAGTACTGATGTTAAAAACCAGAATTTGGGCTTGGTCAGATGAGGATGGAGCTGGTCATTTTCCTTTAAGTTCTCCCTCTGCTGTGGTGTATGTTATTAACAGCTTTGTTGTCAAACTCTACCTCTAATTTGTATTGCTTTATAGATTTTGCTGTCAGATAAGCACCTTTAACCCTTTGAAACATGGCTTGAAATCACCTTTCACAAGAATTTAAACCTTTGAACCCTGAGCCAGTTGGTTTGATTTCTTTCAAAAACGAGCAACTTGGTAAAAATGTCCCAAAAATTGCAAGAACTTAGAAGATAAAGAAATTTATTTTTAGAAAAGCTAGCAAAACATTACAGAGAATTATATTTCTAATTATCCTGATTAGATATTAAGCATCATTATACTGAATAATTACAATTTTAAGCACTTTATTCAGGTCACTTCTCCATTTCTTTTTCGTTGTTCTTTTTTTTCCATCCCTGTTTTTGTTTGTTTTTTTAAAAAATATATTTTCAGGGAGTTTTCTAACACTTCTTTAACTGATTTTTTGCTAATTTCTGGGTTATTTTTT
>NW_024627983.1:0-2859 GCF_008729295.1 Plectropomus leopardus | reverse complement strand
ATATAGATTAAACAGAGACAGAGACAAAGATGAAAAAATAAAAATAAATAAATAAAAAATAGAAAACTTCAATTAATAGGCCTGGCTACTATTTGCTTATATCACTGACCTCATCATATTTGGGACAGGCGTCGATATGGGACGAGCTTTTAATCCTTTCACAAAAAAACTGTTGCTCAGCAAAGATGAGAATACAATCAAAGTATTCATTAAGCCCTTTGAAACCCGGCCAAGTTGGCTTTTGTGTTAAAAACATGGAGAAGAAGGTTATGAGCAACAAAAGAAGAAATGACCCAGAAATCTGCCCCCCAAAACGCTAAATAAATAAACAACAAAGTACAGACCAAAAAATATACAAAGCGAGAAATTACCTGGAAAAAAAATCTTCAAAGTCATAATAATTTTGTAAACTAATTTAAGATATGTAATTAAGATAATTATGAATATAGTTTACTGGATATAATTGCATTTTTACTCCTGGATGGGCCTGACTGGAAACTAAAGAGGGACACAAGCCTCCTCTAGAGGGTAGCAAAGACTGAGGCCCATCCAGCCCCATGAGGCCCATCCTGTCTGATCACACCGATCTGAGGAAGGTAACATTCAGACAGACAGACAGACAGACAGACAGACAGACAGACATGTGTCTGTGATTTCTGCATGTGAGTGTGTGACGGCACGTGTTATCTTACAGGATGAATATAGTCCTCAGCTATCACCTATATTCGCAGGATATTTTCTTTTCTCTCTCCTGACAGGATGATTTCACACCTGTCTGTTCATCCTGGATTTGCTTGCATAGTACAAGACAAGTCATGAAGCCTCCTTCAAAAAAAAAAAAAAAACACACACACACACACACACACACACACACACACACACACACACACACACACACACAATAATTCTCCAGGGATGGTTTATATGGGGATGATTTTGGCTAGGTGTGCAGTCAGATGGGCCTTTCAGACATCTGAGGATATAACGTAGGTGAGGTTGTCATGTTTCACCATGAAACAGGCCCACAATTTCCTGCAAAACGCACACGAGCACTGATGCATACAGATACAAGCCTTCACGCGTGGTTGTCATTAACCCTTTGAAAGCTGAGTAAATGTGCTCGATTTCTTCGAAAAAGATGGAAGGAGACAAGAAATGACCCAAACATGAGCAAGAAATTCTTAAAAAGACATAGAGTGGCAATTGTAGAGATTGGCATTTTTGTTTTTTTGTTTTCTGCGAGAAGGAGCTCAACTGCTGTGAGGGACTCGTTTTAACAAATAGTATAAAGAGTATAAAAAAGGAATTAATAAAAAGTTACAAAAAAAATACCTGATAATATGCACTCAGAAAAAAAGAAACAAACCAAAAAAAAAAAATCCCCCAATAAACAAGAAAATGACCTCAAGAAAAAAAAATTATATTTAAAATAATGATAGAGAAAAAAATTAAGAAAATTATAAATGCAGTTTTCTGGACTTTTTTAAAAACTTAAAAAAAAAAAAAAAAAAAAAAAGTCTAATAATCCCCCAGTTATTTTTCAGATCATTTCCTTGTCTCCCATTATCATTTTTAAGTTTATGGAACATTTATTGCCAAGTTCCTAATTATGTTTTTTTTCTGTGTTTTTGAAAGAAATCAAACCAATTTTCTCAGATTTCAGAAATTTAAATGTTTGTGAAAGACATCTGAACGCAGCATAAGACAACTAATGTTGATCCAGGTGTCAAAGGGTTAAACAGTAAAAGCTTTGCTGCTTTGTCACTGTCATATATCACTGAAGTTCATAAAAGTTAGATTTTTTGTTTTGTGTATTTCCAGTCTCATTTAATTTATGATGCAATTTCTAGATATTTATGTGTCGATATTATTTATATATATTTATGTATAATTATTTTGTACAATGTCATTTGTCTCTCATTGCGACTGATGTTATCAGCAATCCTGTATTGTTTATGTTGATGTTATTTGTTTTATGCCTGATTTAGTTTGTACATTGTATATATACACATATGCATACATATAATAAATAAATAAATGGAAAAAACTTCAACAAAACCAGTCAGACTGTCCGTGCAAACATCTGGTGCCTGATAATAACTCACCTGTGCAGCAGTTTGCGACAAACATAAAACGCGATGAGGCTCTAATTGGATTAATTGCATGACTTAATTAAGGCTGCTGTTGCTCTATTAGACACAGACTGTATCAGGTTTTAACAGTACTTCCAGCTGAGAGATGTCAGTATAACAGCTGTTGTAAACAGAACTGAACTAATACTGGACTAGTACTGGACCAAGGCACTGGTACTGATGCCAGGTATGACTGGACATTATTACCAAGAGCAACACTCGACATTTTTCATCGCTAAATCTGCGGGAGACCAATAAAAGGAGCAGTCTGTAGGATTTAGTGGCATCTGGTGGTGATGTTTGCAGGTTGCAACCACCCAAAGTCCCACTTTAGATTCCTTCATTGTTCAGATTTTTACTGTGAGACGAGTTATCTGCAGATGTATCTCCAAACCAAATGGACCAGTTGATTTAAACAGATAATTTTAACCCTTGAAACCTGAGCAGATGGATATTCTCTCTTTCATAAACATGGCAAGAAATCAGCAAGAATGAGCAAGAAATCAGTAAAAAAAAGTTACAGGATAATTACCTGAAATTAAACCAAAAAAGGAAAGCAAAAACAAAAAGAAAATGACCAAGAAAAATTATGAAAATTAAAAGTACTCAGAAATTTCATTTTCTGGACATTTTCCTCTCCTCGTTTGATAATTTTCTATTAATCCTTCCCCCTTTGTAAATGGGGATTTAACAAGAAATGGCTCAAAAATTAGCAAGAAATCAGTAA
>NW_024627982.1:0-2850 GCF_008729295.1 Plectropomus leopardus | reverse complement strand
GAACTTTGTTCATAAAGACAAATACAAAAAAAAAAAAAAAAAAAAAACTCGTGTAGCTGGTCTCAGATCCCTGCCCCCAATCTTCTGAGAGAGAGAGAGAGAGAGAGAGAGAGAGAGAGAGAGAGAGGGACCTCGGTGGGTGGGGAGGTGCGAGGGAGTGCAGGATGGATGTGTTTGATGGTTGACCTGACTAGAAGATTGGGAGCAGGGATCTGAGACCAGCTACACGGGTTCTGCCTTGAGCAAACACACAAACACGCAGGTATGTGTGCCTACACAGATGTTATGTAGTACACCTAACACATATCCAGAAATGCTCATGCACACTAACAAGCACAAAATCTAACAGACTCACACCTAGTTTAAACTTTGAGGAGTCAAACAGTTAAACTAAATTCAAACACAAGCAGATCAGCCTGAAGTTAAAACATGCCACACACCACAGTGTGCTTGTACTGTGGCCTTAAACATGAGAACTTTGTTCATAAAGACAAATACACATGCACACAGGTCAGCGCTTTTTCTCCACCACACTCACACAGAAATACACACTCAAATACAAAGATGGCATCCAGCCAATTTGTTCTCTGCAGCAAGCAGGTGAGCTGCCCTCTAGCCCTGCTTATTGACCTCTCCTCTGACCAAGTTCAGAGGTTAATCAAGTCCCTACCTGTCCTTAGATATGCTGAGCCTTACTTCTTGGCACGACCACAGGTCAAAGGTCAAATAAACCCTGTCTGTATAATTGCTTGTGGGCCACAGACTGGGGCAAAGGGGTGAAGGTGACAAAGAGCAAAAACCAAGTCCCATAGTGAAACACTATAGCACCATGTCAAATACAATTACCAGTGTGTGTGCTTGTGTGTCCATTTCTTAATGTCCATGATCAAGTTTTGTGTATGTGTAATGCATGTGCATGTGCATGTGCATGCACGTTAGTGAATCCTCAAGACGTTTTGTAGTACAGTATGAACATGGGGAAACAGGACATCATCTGCTAAACACGGACAAGGACAAGGATCTCAGCCAGCCTCTGTGGACAGCTGCAGCTGGGAATAATGGGTCTTGGAGAGGCAGGGCTTAAATAATGGATGCTCCTTCCTTTAGGAAACACACTGTGCAATCCACAACAGTCAGATCAGTATGTGACAGCTTTGTCTCCAAGAAGTTGGAGACCAGAATACGCTAGAGTCCTGCACCTGGGCTGAAGACAGAACAAGGTATAATATGCAAAACAAAAACAATAAAATAGTCTTATTTTCTACCCTTAGGAGATGGTCTTACATCGACTCTAACCACAGTGAGGGGTAAAAAATGGTTGAACATTAGGGAATCAAACAATGCCTTGAGTGGAAGCATGAGCACACTTAAGAACCCCAATATTTTCCTCCTTTGTTGTAATATTGTGACAAATGAATAATTGTAGAGAAAAACATGTTATGGAGAAAGCATTCAGCATCCGTTGGTTTCAATCCCACAGATCTCCCATTCTTCAAGCTGAACTGAAGCTGAAAATAGTGTAAGAAATATCTGTTACTTCAAAATGTTACAGGAGTAAGGGTCTCTCTGTCTATCTATCTATCTATCTATCTATCTAGCTCTCCGAACAATGCACAATGTGAATGCTAAAAGGAAAAGCATAAAATACACTTAAAGAGAAAGGGAGAAAAGTATTCTAGTCATTTATAAAAATAAGTGGTGCTTAAAGAAAGGCGAAGCTCTGTTTTTTGTCCCCTTTGCTCTTTTTTTCCCCTTCTTCTTTCCAGGGCCTGCTGGCCTAATCCCAGCCAGCCAGCCTTGGGTGAACTCTTTGGAAGCTTCTTAAGCCCATGAATGTGCCTTTTGTTCCTGCCATTCCTCCGCTTGGCTGACAGAAAATAGCTAACTGGATTACTGCTAAAATTCAGAGTAAAGTGAACTCCCAAACTTCTATATGGCAAAGTGCTAAGAGAGCGCCCCCCCGCCTCTCCCTCCCCACCCCCTCCACTATCCTCATCAGCATCCCTCCGATCAGACTTTCTATTCCTCCATCCCTCCCTCTGTCCTCTCTTTCTCTCTCTCCCTCCTCCACCAACATCCCCCCTAAACATGGCCCAGTGGTGTGTGATCTGGAGGAGAGAAGAGGAGGGGGATTAGATAAGGTTGAGAGGTTGCACACTATGAACCCAAGGCTAAAAAGTAAGAATCCTAAAAGCAGTTAAGAGCTTATTAATGTGTGTAAGGAAGCGTATTAATCAACTCAACTCTATCAGGGGGCTAGTGTGTGTGTGTGTGTGTGTGTGTGTGTGTGTGTGTCTGCGTGTGTGTCTGTCTGTCTTTGTAAGTAAATGTAGTACAAAAAGAAAATGTCCAATGTAATTTTATGTGTCTCTTAGGTATAAATAGAGAGCAAGACAGGTGGTAATTCAAGTTTAAGGTATTTTTTGTGTAATGTTGGATTTCAATAAACCACGAGGAGGTAGAGGTATATATTCAAGTGTGTGTGTTTCTGAATGGCTGTGTGCAGGTGGTCTGGCAGCTCAGCAGGAGTTAGAGTGCGAGGTGTAGTGAAGAAAAAAAGGTTTGTGTGTGTGTGTGTGTGTGTGTGTGTGTGTGTGTGTGTGCGCGCCCGTGTCTTTGGTGGGTGCTGTTGAAAAAGATGAAAACAGCCCTGCTAAAGAGGTTTGATTTGATCCACCACCCACCCCGACTAACAGAGGAGAAGGAGAGGGATACACACAAACACACACACACTTACACACACAAATGTCAAAACCTCAGTTCTTTTTCCACCTCCTTTACTCTTTTGTCTGTCGGTATGTGAGAGCCTTTGCATATCTGCATGTGTTTATGTGCATACGTGTGTGTGAC
>NW_024627981.1:0-5046 GCF_008729295.1 Plectropomus leopardus | reverse complement strand
ACATTAGTTTATATCATGTAATGACTTGAGCCACATGCAGTTGATACCTGCTGCTGCCATTTATTTATTGACATGTGAGAAACACTTTGTATTATCATTATTATTATTTATTCTTACAAGTATTTGCCACCATTTTTTTTCTCATTTTTTGTGGTCTTAACCTTGTTTTTTTATCTTGTCTCAATGTTCTAGCTTTTATTTAATGTTTGATACCTTTGTGTCAATAACAAATAAAACATCTTATGTCTTTTCTTTGGAAAATTAGGGTATGCGTGCATAAAAAATTATTATTGCTGCAAAAATACAGAGTTTTTTAATGTCTGTTCAGAGTACATCATCTGTGCATATCAGATTTATGTACCTGTATTTGGATAACCCCCTGTCACATGTACTAATAACTCTAGAATATATCAAAGTTAAATATGCACGCTTCAGGTCAGTACAAGCTGATTTTTATACTGTATGAAAATAAATGTAAAAAAGCGAAGGAATCCTGGATGGAAAGAAAAATATCTTTAAATCCCTGAACCTCCACTGGGAGCCTTGGAAAAAGGCTGACAGTCATGTTTAGTGTGTGTGACTTGTGGAAAATGAGCTGAGACTCTGCTTTGGTCCAAGCTGAGCGCAACAGCCCACAGATGTGTTGAGCAGCTGCTGTGGTGTGCTGATACACACATGGACAATGAGCGTCGGGTGGTTTTCTTCCAGTCTGCTTCGGAGCCACAGGAAGTCCTGGTAGCGCCGGCGTACCTCGTACTCACAGGAGTCAAACTCGCTCCTCGTGGTCTACAGAGAGAGGGTACAGATCAGTGCCAACACAGCCAAATGTTCTACTGTTCTCAGCCAGCTAGCACTGATCTCCAACTGTGAGAAAAACTTGACAAATGTGGTCATTTCACCACAGATGCACAGTAACTTGTCTTCACCTTGGTCACCACTCTGTACATGATGAAGGTTTCGATGGCGGTGACCTGGCTCTCTGGGTTATCCACGGTGATGAAGATGTCTTTGGCGTTGGCATCCTGCTCCTCCTCTTCCTCCTCCTGCATTGTGTACTGGTTGACCATGGAGCTGGGAGAGTTGGGCATGGGACTTCCATCTGCCAGGGACGTGTTCTGGACCAACGAGAAGACACCACTGTTAGCCCACAGTAATAACCATGGCAAACACAACTTTTACAAGGTCTGTCACTTTTTTTTAATTTATTTTTATTTTTTTAAATTAAACCTTTATCTAACCAGGTTGGTCCCACTTAGACCAACAATCTCTTTTTTTAAGGGAGACCTGGCCAAGAGACAAAATACAAATCACAAGCACTAAAATTTGCATTAAAAGAGAGAGATCTGTGAGTCAAAAGAGAATTTTCTGGGAGTCAGTTGTACAACCAGGCAGACTAAAACTACAACATCCTATAGAATCTGCTTCTCAGTCTTTCATTTTGGATTTAAAAACATTTAACGACACCAGCTCCCTGAGTTTCATGTTATTCTGCAACAAATTCCAGGCTGAGGGTGCAGAACACCCAAAAGCCCTTTTCCCAATCTCTGTACAAGCGTTTAGGACAGAGACCATAAAGAGGTCCCGAGAACACAATGAATACTGTCTAGTAAGGGTCAACCCCTATTGTTTTTTGAGGGCCAATGTCGATTATTAGTAGTTAATGAGACCGATAACTGATATTTGGAACCAATACGCATCCACAATAAAAATTTAATCTTTCTGTTAGTATTTAGAATTTGTAATATATTGAATTTAAACACAAAACTTTGTCTAAATGCCTTTAGCAAATATTAAATAAAAACTAATTGATCAACATCATACACAGCAACCTCCTGGCAACTTTTTTTAATAGTCAAGTGAAAATTTAGATAAAAATGAATTCATAAAAATAGCTCCCTGAGGTTTTACATAGTAAAAGTTCCTCCCATGCTGACACTTTCTTTCCACTTTTTCAATAAAAAATTTTAGCGGTGATTATTAAAATAAAATGCAAATACAGATAATTGTCAAAATGAGAAATATCAGCCCCAATAATCGACAAGGCCAATAATCTCTTGACCCCTACTGTCCAGTACTTTTCTGTGTAATGAAAACACAGAGGTATTGTCGGAGGAGACCAAGAATTGCCTTATATATAAAGGTGTACCAATGGAAGAGCCTACGGGTCGCCGGAGTGGGACCTCCTCCCTGAGAGTGCAACTCACAGTGGTGAGTCAGAGCTTTACAGTTTGTAATAAACATCAAGGACGTGTGGTGAGCGGTATCGACCGTACCGAGACACTGAGCAGAGGCGTGCACGTACAAAAGATCACCACAGTCCAGCACAGGTGAAAAAGATGCAGCAACAAGACCACCACAGGTAGACTGTGTGACCTAAACAACATAAACTTTGTCTTATCTGCACTCAGATCCAGTTTCAGTGTATGCTGAACAAAAACAAAAGCATTTTTATTGGCCTGTATGAGAGTTGGCGCGCAGCAGTATACAAAAAGGGTAATCTGCATAAAAATGGAGAGTAGCATTTGACACATTTTGACTTAGAATATTCACAGGGACAATTATCTGCACCTTTTCATGGGAACAACAGAGCGCGACACCATAAATGTCTTTGAAAGGAGATCATCTCAAAGTGTGCGCCATTACATCTCTGTTTATACACATGGTGCATGTGCCCTGCCTCACAGTGTGACATTTGAGACATTTATACTAGTGCCACTGAAATATATATACTGTTCAGTTATTCATTGCACCACACTGTCGGCGGGCAGTGCGTACTCAAGGCACAGACAAGCAGAGCTTCAGGCGAAGCACCAGTCAAACTTAACCGTTCATTTGCTGGGTCTAAATATTTGCTTTCACTCGCTCTACAGCAGCTGCTGTTCTCATACATCATGGTGATCTGATCAGCTCAGACTGAAAGATTAATTATCCACCTCGAAACTCAAACTGCTGCTGAAGAAAAAAAAAAAGAACTCATTACAAGTCTTGCCTGCGCTGCATTCATGGACCAGCAAGTCCTTATGAATTTGGAGAGGGGATACAGATTGATTAAAAAAGGGACACACACGCGTACACACAAAGCAGATTTTCTACAATTCTCTGTTGCTGATGCAGATCAGGGAGAATTTTCTGTTTTTTGGATGCTACTGATATAAATGCTGTAGAATCAGTACATAAAAATGCATTGTTGCATAAACTTGTGAATCAAGTAATAATCTTGTCTCAAAGAAGTATGCAATAAAATAAAATGCAGTGCAGAAATGACAAAGTAGAACACAATATTTACTACTTTTGTGATGATTATGTAATGATCATATCCAAAATGCATATTAAAGCATGGAAATACACAACTGAACAACTTACACAAATTGAGGCGCAGATGATTGTCACACTAGAAGTCTGTAGCTGTTATGACTCTCAGTAAGTTTTCAGTAATGCACCCAGTTTGTCTTTGACTGCTAACTGTGGGAGCCATCTGGACCCTGTGGGCACATTTTCAATATACAGACCTATCCAGATGGTGTATGGGGTAAGATCTGATTGAGGCTAAATATGTTCGGTAAAAAAAAAAAAATTGGACTGGATTAATCCCCAATTAGTCCATTTCCTAACACAGAGAGTGTACTGTACAGTCAGTAATATGGAGTGGAATTGTTGCTGATTTCAACCAGATACATGTGCATTCCAAGCAGCCAGCAGACGTCAAAGATCAGGAGTCACAGCACAATCTTTACCATACAACTGATCATGGAGATGGACAACACCTCCAGTGACTGACTCGGGCCACATTTAGATGAAAATGGCCCTACTGAAAACAGAAAAGTATTTCCTTTGCGTGAAAAATCCACATTCATATGACATTGTGAAAATAATCCTCATGTATACACATCCACAAAAACTATGCTGTAGTATGCACGCTAGGCCAGTAGTAGGCTGTGTTACTTTGTAATGACCATATAGAATAGAATAGTCTTTATTGTCACTGTACTGATACAACGAAATAGAGGACTTTCAATCTGGATCACCCCCTGGTGTCTAACTGCAGTATAGGTCATAAAGCCCACCCCTCCATTTTAGCAAATGGGACATGGGCCAAAATAAAAACTTAAATTACACACCAAATACATTTTTCCCTGAAGATGGTTTCTGTCATTGATGGCAGTTCTCATCACCCTGATATTCTTTCAAGTGTTTGTTTTTATAATAAATTTGGTTTTATTAAGTTATTAAATAATACAAAAGCAGGCTTTTCCACAATGATTTCCAGCTGTGACAGCCAATCAGTGAGCTCATTTAATGGAGCAGCCTGCAATTTGTTGGATGTGTTTTGGCGGGTCTCAATGACATCACCCTTGCAAATGGCAACGCCCATATCTGTAATATTTAGACCGCACTCTGACCCAGCGGGAGAAAGTGGAATGCTTCGTTCATCTTTTTTTACAGTCTATGGTTATGACACACCATAGAAGAACACCACGTGCCTGCGCATAACTTTCATAAACTCAGTAGAGTCAGCAACACAAACACAGCTCAGTCCGCCATTGTTGTTACTGTTGTCCTGCAACATGTTCATGGGTGTTTTTCTGTTTGTCACAGGCTTGCGCGAAATGCATCATCATTCTCACAGGATCTGCTCATTGCCAGTTTACACTGTGACAGATGGGGTGGCGTTAACAAAAGATTTCAGTCTGGACCCCGGTTTCAAAAATTTTAATTTTCAGGCCCCCAAAATGCTGTTGCCATGTGTATGAAAGGCCAAACAGCAACAAAAGCTTAACGTTTCTTGCAAGAAGCGTTGCCGTATATGTTTTTAAGCACAAAGCTTTCATCAGAGCATTTTTGCTGAAACGTGCAAGTGTCACTTCTGACTATTTATGCTTTCTGTTATGTCTGCGTCTGTATTATTCTATCATTTCACTAAAGTTGGAAAAAAACACCTCTGCAGAGTGGACTTGTCACATTCAAAACGTTCCACTTGATGCAAACAGCAGTGAACCATGAGTGTGCAGCCTGCAGATCTGTTTCCTGTAACAACAGCTGAGAGGC
>NW_024627980.1:0-1582 GCF_008729295.1 Plectropomus leopardus | reverse complement strand
CTCAGAAGATTTGTTGTTTTGTCAATAAAATGTCAGAAAATGGTGAAAATGTTGATCAGTCTTTCTGAAACCCCAAAATGACATCCTCTTTTTGTTTTTTTTAAATGATGTTTTTTATGCACAACACAAAGATATTCAGTTTACTGGCACAGAGGAGTAAAGAAAGTTAAGAGACCAGTAAATATTCACATTTTAGAGGCAGGAACTAGAGCATTTTTATTTATTTATTTTTTAATTATGCAAATTGAATATTGCCGATCAAATTGGTTGGTGATTAATTTAGGCTGTTGACAACTAATCTAATAATTGTTGCTGCTCTATTCTCATCAGCCTTAGCTGTACTTTGTGTTAAGTACTAATTATCAAATGTTTGCCTGCTAACACTTTTAACTTATGTGGTGAATATAGTAAACAACATGAGAGCCTCATCATGCCTTGAAAAAAAAACAAAAACAAAAAAATATTAGACTTTGGCAGGGATCACTTCCTGAACTTATTTCCATCAGGGTTTGTTAAGATGAATAGGAAATATTAGAAAATATTGTAGGACATAAAAAAATAAAATAAAAAAAAGACAAGAAAAGTAAACCATGCAAGCCAAAAATCCACACATTGTTTTCAAGACACAAACAAGGCAGGCTGTACCCTAGACACCCAAAACAATGGGAGAGAATAATGAAACTTAGACATAAATATTTACCTTAATAATATTAATTTTAAGGAGACAGGAGTGGTCATTGTTTGATTATGTCCAGAATTGATATCAAAAACATTATGTCATTTTTGTATCTTCTCTAGTTCATTTGTTTTATGTTAAGATTTTCATAGTATTATATAACCTATTCACACACACACTCACGAACACACGATCATGAAAACCAGAATGAAAAGGACACGTTAATGAAGACCTAGCTGAGGAGCACTGCAGGCTATTAAGAAAAGGCCGAGATTGCGCTGAGCAATTGAAAGCATGCCTCAATGAATCTCCACAGGACACTTAAAAGAGCACGCATAGCTGAGACAGCCACAAAGTGAAGATCAATACAAGTGGGTAAAAAAAGAAATCCTTGGGCAACAGAGAGTCAGATAGGTTTGGTAAAAGCTTGTGCTGAAAGCAAAGCTCAGGTCAGCTGCATTTCATTATGAGAGGTCGTTCTAGTTTGACTCAGCGGCCTTTAACTCTCAGTTTTGAGTGTACATAAATGACAGAAAATCATTTCTCATTTACATTTTTCAATATAAAAAAAATCAGCTGTTAGATAAACCCCGCCCCTGAACTTAAGGGATGTCCCAAACACATTTTTTTTAAGGCCATGTCCACACGGAGACGAGTTTAGGTGTATCCGTTTAAGTTTTTTATCATATGGACGTTTCGTCCATACAGAACCGGCATTTTGGGAGCCCAAATACGCTAATTTTTGAAACCGGGTCCCAGAGTGAACAAATCTGTAGACGCCACCCTTGCGTTTCTGTGTTTACAATCCATACACATCTTTCCTGAACCGATGACGCCATAGCCCCACCTCTCCCTTAACCCACATGCGCTAACCCCGCTAATAACAACAACATTGGCGGATTACAG
>NW_024627979.1:0-2990 GCF_008729295.1 Plectropomus leopardus | reverse complement strand
ACTCTAATTGTGAAAATACTGACAATTAAAATATTAACACTACTCTTTGAAAATAAAGTTACAGCAAAAGTACTAACAATGCCCTGTGAAAATACTTTCTACAGTAAAAGTACTAATGCTGAGACTTTATTGTTGTCTCGTTTGAGGACGCGGGGACATCATTGTTGTCTCGTTTGAGGACACGGGGACATCATTGTTGTCTCGTTTGAGGACGCGGGGACATCATTGTTGTCTCGTTTGAGGACGCGGGGACATCATTGTTGTCTCGTTTGAGGACGCGGGGACTTTATTATCGTCTCTGTTCTCTGTGAATTGTTGTTCTTTGATTTTCGCCGTCAGTCGTTAGAGTTACGAACACTTCCTGTCTGTGCCGGCAGTGATGGCGGGGACGTCGAGGCACGACCGAGAGATGGCGGTGAAGGCCCGGCGCCAGCTGTCGGAGTGTTCCGACCCGTTGGACAGACTCAGGCTGCAGTGTCTGGCTCGAGGGTCGTCCGGCATCAAGAGTTTGGGCAGGTGAGCTTCCTGTTTCTGAAATCTTTAAGTCCCAAAGAGGAAAAACCCTGCTGAGTTTAGCCTGAGATGTTATTGTTGTTATTATTGTTATTATTGTTATTGTTGTTATTGTTATTGTTATTGTTATTGTTATTGTTATTGTTATTATGTTATTGTTGTTATTGTTATGATTGTTATTGTTATTATTGTTATTATTGTTATTGTTGTTGTTATGATTGTTATGATTGTTATTATTGTTATTGTTGTTATTGTTATTGTTGACATGAATTTTTTTAGGAAAACTTTTAATTAGGATTCAAGGTATTCTACAGTACGTTTTTATGATGTTTTATGACATACTTTACTGTGACATTTTTTTTATGTTTTTCTTTAATTCTTTTCATACTATCACAGTTTTATGTGTTTTTTTTGCTCACCGTACAATGACGTTTGTAACCATTTTTCAGCGTATTATGGGCTGTCAGCATGCTATGCCATGATGCCTTTGACATGCTATTCCATGGCAATTGTGAACACTGTGACTTTTTTCAACATACTATGATTTTTTTGTCAAATTTTGTTGACCTACTATCCCATAACCTTTTGCGATGTGCTCTATGTTGACTTTTTTGACATATTATATGACTTTTTTCTTAAGCATGTTTTTTTAATGCTATACCATGACTTTTTTACAGCTTTTCGTTGTTTTTTTTTTCAATTTGTATTACTACTCGGCACAACACATACCCCGAAGTGGTATGCATGCACTAGTACACACTAACTTACTTGATTTTGAATGACATGCCATGTTCGACTTTTTCTTGTTATTGTTGAAGATAATATATAGATTGACTTTTTGATGCAAATTTTGACGACATGGTCTAGCATGACTTTTTCACCAGATTTTGGACAACATTCTTTATTATGACCTTTTGACGCCTTTTTGGAATTGAACAATTATTGAACAAATTTTTTGTCGAAATACTTTCATATGACCTTCTGTCATGATTTTGGACAACATACAATATGATGACTTTTTGGCGCCTTTTTGTTGGACTTTTTACAATACGATGACATTTTTGCTTCATTTTTGACGACGTAAAATACGATCACATTTTTGAGTCATATTTGATGACATGCAATATTATGACGTTTTGGGGTCATTTTTGACGACATATACTGCGACTTTTTTTTTAGCCATTTTGGATCATTTTTGAAGACATACTATACTGTGACGTTTCTGAGCCTTTTGGGCCTAACCCTAATGTCATTGTATGGTATGTCCCCAAAAATGACCCAAAATGGTGCAAAACCATCATGGTATAGCATGCCATGTTTTGACTTTTTTTCGCCATACTATACTATTGCCTTGTTGGCCAATTTTTTGACATGTTAAATTCTGAGGTTTTTGGCCTTTTTTGGTCTTTATTCCTACTTTGTGTACTATAACACGTCTCTAGACGCTATTCTATGTCGTTTTTAGCTATTTTTAGGAGCGGTCAAATTTTGACTTTTTTCACCATACCATACTATTGCCTTGTTGGCCATTTTTTTGACATGTTAAATTCTGACTTCTTTAGCCTTTTTTGGCCTTTTTTCCCATTTTTGTATACAATGACATGTCTCTACAAGCTATTCTATGTTGTTTTAAGCCATTTTTAGGAGTAGTCAAATTTGGACTTTTTTGACATATCGCATATTCTACAGTTTTTTTTTTTGGCATATTATATGATGTTGTTTTGGGCCATTTCTGCAACAGTCTATTCTATGGCACGATTCAGCACGCTATTTCATGCGTTTTTCTGCTGTTTTTTGGACATGTCATATTTTTAGAAAGTTGTAAAAACAGCAAAAAATCAACATAATATACCATGTTGAAAAAACAACCGAAAATGTGACAAAAAAATGTCAAACCATGAAATCACAAAAAAACATTTGAAAATCCGATAAATTAGCCTGTTGAGACCCGTTCTCATTTAAATTGTCAGAAAACATCATAAAATTTACAATTTTTAAAAGTTTTTTTCAACAGTTTTTCAGTGTAGTGTACTTTTTCTGACATCTTGTTTTTATTACTATTCCACAAGTTAAACCCTTTTTTTAACACACAATGTTTTTTTACTTCTACACACAATATAATGATTTTTTTTTTTATGTCAACATACAATACTATGTCATTTTTCAAACTATACTATAATTTTGTTTTTCACAGATTTGTACAACTATTCTTTTTTTATGTAAAATGCTTTCCCTTTTTTCCAATTCACTATTTTTTTTCTGACATATACTATGACTCTTTGTCAACATACTGTACCATTACTTTTCATGACTTTGAAAAAATAAACTTTACAATGACTTACAGTACTTAGACATAGTATAATGTGAGTTTCATGACCTTTTTTTCAAAATACTTTACTATGACAAAGTTTTTCTACATAGTATACTATGACTTTTTTTGACATACTATCTGATGACTTTTTCCAGATTTTTGATAT
>NW_024627978.1:0-2270 GCF_008729295.1 Plectropomus leopardus | reverse complement strand
GGTAGAATGGGCTTATTTATTTTATGCTTTAAACAAATTTGGTCTAGGGGATAATTTCATTAGGTGGGTTAAAATTTTGTATGATAATCCACAGGCGGCTATTTTGACTAATGGGCTTAAATCGGACAGTTTTCCATTGTACAGAGAAACGAGGCAAGGCTGCCCCTTGTCGCCCCTCTTGTTTGCCATTGCCATTGAGCCTCTGGCAGAGGCCATAAGGATGGCACCTGCTGTACGAGGCTTGCTAGTTGATTATGAGCACAAGATAAGTTTGTACGCAGATGATGTTTTGATATTTATAACTAATCCAGAGACATCAATACCAGCTCTACTTAACATTATTGATCTATTTAGCAAATTTTCGGGGTATAAAATTAATTTGACCAAGTCTGAAGCCATGCCACTTGGGAGTCTCAACTCGATACCAGCTGCCTTACCTTCCTTTCCCTTTAAGTGGTCTCCTACAGGTTTTGTATATTTAGGTATATTCATAACTCCTAAATTTAAGCAAATGTATAAAGCCAACTTCATTCCCCTATTCGAGAAGGTGAGGCAGGACTTGGAGCGTTGGAATTCTTTGCCTGTCTCCTGGCTAGGGCGTATATCCTCGGTTAAAATGAATGTACTACCTCGATTGTTATATCCAATCCAAATGATTCCGGTCATATTTTCAAATAGGGTGATAAAAGACCTGAATGCCTGGCTAAGCTCATTTATATGGAGCAAGCGCAGACCAAAACTCAAAATGGCTACATTGCAGCTCCCAGGTTCGGTGGGGGGTTTAGACTTACCAAATATCAGAACATACCAGCTAAGTACTCACATGAGGTACATTTACGACTGGGTTATAAGCAACTCAAACTCTATTAGGTTGGATGTTGAGGCTTCCCTTTCAAAATATCCATTAAGGAACTTACTGTTTTTTAAGAAATTTAAAAATATTAGACTGAGCTGTGAAAATCCAGTTACGCTTAATACAGTTAAGGCCTGGCGATTAATGTGTCGACTTGAGGGAAGGTCAAAGTTCACATCTATTTTTACCCCTATTGTGAATAATCCAGATTTCCAGCCTGGGATGGTCGATACTGGTTTTAAAAAGTGGAGGGATAAAGATGTTCATAGATTGAAGGACCTATTCTCTGATAATGTGATGATGACATTTGAACAAATAATAGAGAAATATTCTATCCCCAGATGTGACTTTTTTCGTTACTTGCAGATAAGGCACTATGTCTTACATAGTACTACGTTAGTTGAGAACCATGAAAGTTCTCCTGTTGAGAAATTAATATTTTTATCAGACAGAGAGATATCTGCAAGTTTACTGTATAAAGCTATGTATCTCGCAACCCCAAATAAGTTGCTGAAGCTTAAAGGCACATGGGAGAAGGAGCTAAATATCATAATTGATGATGAAGAATGGAAGAATGTCTGGAGATATGCTAAGTCAATTTCAGTTTGTAATCGTGCTCAAGCAATGCAGTTAAAAATTATACACAGAATGCACATATCTCCCAACCGCAGACATTGTTTCAATCCAACTCTCTCACCCACTTGCCTTAAATGCAAGATTGAAATTGGTACCCTAACTCACTGTTTTTGGTCATGTCAAAAACTGCAAATGTATTGGTCTAATGTACTATCTGAAATGGAGAAGATATTTGGTCTAAAACTGGAGATGGACCCTGTGTCTCTCATACTGGGCCTCCCAAATCGTCGTTTAACATCAAAACATAATAAGAGGCTGTATTGTATTCTTACTTATGCGGCGAGAAAGAATATTCTTTTACAATGGATAAATGACAGGGTACCAACTGTCAAAGGCTGGCAAGGAGTAGTGTTCGATCTAGTGCCATTAGAATATCTTACATGCATATTACATTTGAGAACAGACCAATTCCATAAAGTTTGGGAACCCTATCTGAAGTATGTAGAGCCTGGTGTCTCTTGTATAATGTTGCAGGGATTTTTTTGAATGCTCATACTGTATTTATTTTTTTATCTTTTTTTTTTTTACTGTAACCCTAATTATATAGATCTGAGCTGCTGGGTGTTGTTGTTGTTGCTGTTGTTGTTCTTTTATTATTTTTTATTTGTTCTGTTTGTCTGCTTGTTTTGTTTTTCATTCCCGTGGACCATATTATGTATCCACTCTTCTCTTGTGAAAATTAAAAATCAATAAAAATATTAAAAAACAAGAAAAGACTGATTCACACAGATAGGTTGAACCAAACATGCTGGCAACCTTCATGGCTGCTGTGCATACACCA
>NW_024627977.1:0-1434 GCF_008729295.1 Plectropomus leopardus | reverse complement strand
ATTATTATTATTATTGTTATTATTATTATTATTATTATTATTATTATTATTATTATTATTATTATTATTATTATTATTATACCTGTTACTGTTGTTGTCGTGTCTCCGGACTCTGATCCAGTTCCAGTGTTTCCAGTGAGCCCAGCAGGATCCAGTTCCACGTCTTCGCTCCTCCTGTCCTCTGAGGACACTGTGGAGGACGGAAGTTGTTCATGTTGCAGTATTAAATAAAGTTGTGGTGATCAGAGTGTCCCTCGGCAGCACCATGAGCGGCGGGGTCTGTCACAGAGTCCTGCGGGCGGCCGGCTGCTGTCCCGCGGCCTCCTCGGGCTGCTGGAGCCGGATCTCGTCCTCCGGCCGCAGAGTCCCGGCCAGGTTCCGGTCTGAGCCCCGCAGAGGGCTGTCGGTGTCCGGCAGAGGCTCCATGAACGTCTTCAACCGGGACATGAAGAAGCAGCAGAAGAACTGGGCTGCGTCTCTGCAGGACGGACACCAGTACGACTACCTGCGGGACGAGGTACCGACCTGATACACACCTGTTAGAAAACTGTCAAGTACTGCGCTTCAATACACACGAGGTACTTGTACTTCACGTGAGTCCAGGGGCGGCCCTAGGATTTGAGGACATGGGGGTTTTACCCGGAGCACTGCAGGGGGTCCAAGAGGACCAACCTGGGGGACTAATACGCTTTCTTAAAGCACTCTAGCACCGTTTACTACGGTGGCCCTGAGGGTCAAAACACACAAAACAAAAACATTTATGAAAACTGAGCGATGTTTCATAAACATGACATCAATTCACAAAACGTTAAAATATTTCACAAAACACAAAAACATTTCACAAAACACAAAAACATTTCACAAAACACGAAAACATTTCACAAAACGCAAAAACATTTCACAAAACACGAAAACATTTCACAAATAACAATTGTGTTTTATGAAATGTTGTTTTGTTATTTGTTTTAATGTTTTGTGAAATGTTTTTTTTTTACCCGCAGGTTCGCTGGTATTTTCCCTCAATAACATTTTTTTTCCTAATTATGAGTTTTGATGTTTTTTCCTAATTATGAGTTTTGATGTTTTTTCCTAATTATGAGTTTTGATGTTTTTTCTTAATTATGAGTTTTGATGTTAGCATCAGTAGCCGAGTTTTTAGTAAAACGTATTAAATAAAAACAAAACACTTTATAGCTGCTGTTATTAAAAATGAATGAAACAGTGTGAAAAACTGTTAAATGTGGTTAAACGAAGTTAAACGTCGGCGTTTGTCGTGTTGAATCGCAGGTCGGCAGTCGGGTGGCTGATAGGGTTTATGACATCGCCCGGTGAGTTTTTAACGACACAGCTGTTTTTGTTTTTTCTTACTGAACACAGATTTCTCACAGAGGGAGCTTTTCTCGCCTCTCTAACGCTGTGTCCTCCTGTCCTCAT
>NW_024627976.1:0-2908 GCF_008729295.1 Plectropomus leopardus | reverse complement strand
ATCTAAAACATAAAACTTATAAATTGTAAACAAATGATTTACTGGTATCTGCTAGTCTTTTGCTTTTCTTTACAGTTTCATCTGCTTCTTTCTCACTTATCAGACTTTTGACCTCTCAAGCAGGCATTTCTTTCCAGGGTGCGTCCCAGTTTTTGAGTGCCCCTGATGCTTCTACCATTTTTCTAACTTGCTTTAGATGATACCAAACCTACTTTCCACACAATTTAAGTCTCCACAGCTGCACTCCCATGAAAACTGAACTCACACGGCTCCTGCACAATATGACAGCTAGAGTAGATATGAAAATATGCAATAGGGGTTACTGAATAAGATTAACTTACTATATATCAGACCAAAAATAAGACAAGAATCAGCTAGCTAGCACAAACTGTGGTCCCTCTGCCTCACTCCCTGCCACTCAAGAGACGACTGTCAGAACGAGAGCAGGCGAAGACTTCATAAACAGACCTTTAGTTAGCAGCTCCCAGTGCAAGGGTTTGATCCTGGACCGCAATGACACCTCACCAGATCAGCAAACTTTCTGTTACCACTGTGACACAAGTTAGGCCCAGCAGTGCTGCTGGCCACCAGCCGACAGTGAACCTCTGCGCTGGGGTTTGCACTGTGGGTGCTTTGTGCTAGTGAAAGCTAATGAAGCATCAGACCTTTAGCTTCAAACGCAGAGGCTACAGAGGTCAGGATGACTTCTTTCAGACCCCATTTGTCCAGATTTTTTTTATAATTTACAAACTTGAAGTCTTCAGCCTCAAACGACGTGGACTCAAGTGATATCATTTGAGCAACAAAATACTTTCAACAACTTTTTTTTCACATATCCAGTAGCAGTCTCCAACACCTGCAAACAGACGTATGAAAACACTCTTTAAAAATATTTAGTTTACCAACACAAAAAAGGACGAAAGGCCACAAATCCTAACAATTATACACAAGGGAAAGTTTGACTTGGCAAAAAGACTTAAACAATTAATCTATTATTCAAAATGTTGCCTTTTTTTTCTTTTCTGTTGTTGAACCCTTTGAAACCTGAGCAATGAGAAATTTAATAAGACATGGCAAAACTTAGCAAAAAAAAAAAAAATAGTAAAACAAAGAAAATTATGTGAAAATAAGGGGAAAACAAGTAAAAAATAAAATGCCTAAAAATATGCTGAAAATTAATTTAATATATTTGGGGTTTTTTGTAACACAGTTTTATTTATAATAAAAAAGTATAAGAATTTCACTGTAATTATAAATATAGTTTTTCATAACATTTTTCCCCCGTTTAAAAAAAAAAATCATTTTTTTTAAAGTTATTTTAAGATAATTTTCCTGTCCCTTTTTACTATTTTCTTCTAATTTGTGGGACATTTCTTCCCAAGCTGCTGATTGCCTTTTTTTTCCTCAATATCATTCGAGGAAATCAAGCTAATTTGTTCAGGGTTAAAAGCATTAAACAGCTTGTGAAAGGCGTCTGAACGCAGCACAAGAAAATTTATGTCGATCCAGGTTTGAAAGGGTTACTTAATCTTTCAGCTGTAATTGAGTGGACCCCAGGAAGACTAGCAACCCCTTTGTGGAAGCCAGCGGGGATCCAAACAGAGAATAAATTGCAGGAAGAAAAACAACACATTACACAACCAAAAAACCTCAGAGGTACAAGGTTTATATCAGCTAGTAAAGGTAATAGTAAAATCTTCTTTACTAGAAATGAAAAAAAAGGTTCACCTCCATAAACATTTTCAATGAAATCTTCCTCTTCAGCCAGAAATCAGCAGCCTCGTGTTGTTCAAGAGCTCACAGAATAAAGAGCAGCTATCAGGTTTAAATCAGTTTTTTTTCTCGAAAACCATCATCCTACAGACTTCTGAATTTCCTAGAAGCAGTTGCTACTGTCAACACACTGGCGAGCTACTCTTCGATAAAACAGCATAGTGAGTGAGCAGCGAACACAGTCCTCTAAACTACAAGCGGTACTGAAATGCTGAAGTGCTCCGAGACTTTGCCTTTAGGAAGTGTGTTCAAAGAGGGAGGAGACGACACAGGAAATGTCATGGTGGTTTTTTTTCAGACTGAGAAATGTAGAATACTGGATCCGCTAAAAGACTCTTTTAAAACGTGAAGAGAATAGTAAGAGGCACAGAAAGGATGACGACATGAAAAATAGATGACATAATAAAGTTCAGGTGAAATAAACATGACACGCAAAAAAACAGAAATATTGTACGCGCTGCTCTTACTCGATTCAAGGAGGCAGTGACTCATCTTGACTGAATAAAACATGCCTCTTTTTGGAAATAATTTGACTTTAGTTACACGTCATGCATCGTCTCATCTCTCAGAAGACACTCGGTGCGGTCGTTGCATTTGCAGGTTTTTGCCCAAGTGGCTCACACACTGTTTTCCTACCTGGCATTTTTTCAGGCGTTTAGATTTAAGAGTGTCTAGGAAGACTCGGAGGGGGGAGGGACAAGGTGACTCAACCGAGGCCGAGATGGGGAGAGCGGGGAAGCCACTGGCACACACATACAGCCACGCTCAGATGCACTCAGGCAACGACTGCATCAGTGACAATTCACCCGAGGGAGAAACAGACACACACGCCCTCAGACAGTGATGAAGAGGGAGCTGGAGAAACACCCAACTGAGCGAAGCGGAAGAGGGAGAGCAGCCACTTCGTCGCTGAAGGGAGACCACATCACTCGCTCCAAAAACTGTGCAGATTTGTGGAGAGCGATCCATGATTACGGATAAAGTGACCATCAGGATGTTTCAGAATAAATGAACTCTGTTATTCAAGACATTCACTCATGTTACGATGTTCCAAAGAGCAATGATTTTGTAAGAACTGTGATAATGATGAAAATAGATTAACCCCGTGAAACCTGGATCGGCATTGGTTTTCTTG
>NW_024627975.1:0-1650 GCF_008729295.1 Plectropomus leopardus | reverse complement strand
CAGTCCAAAGAATCCGTTTTTTGTTTTCCCAACAACCCAGCAAAATTCAATCCCAGTCCAGTTTCAACCACCACCAGCATACACAACTCCACAATCCGCTGCGGGATCCCCCGCTGACCCAAACAAAACTAACCAACAATTAAAAATAGAAAATATTGTCTATATTCGCAGTTGAGTGACAGGAAATCATACACAACATAAAGGCTTCAGCTCGGACTCACGGTTCTGCTGACCGGTCAGTCACACCGTCACAGGGCGGGCTCTGCTGCGTCTCCTTTAACTCTTTCAACACTGAAAAAAAGATCCAACAGGGAAATCCTCATCCTCATCCTCAGGAGGCACTGTGCGCGCGCACAGTAACCACGCGGGCTTTATAACGCGCTCTAATGCTAAGAATACATTTGGCATCTCTCCATTACTGACCGACAACAGCCGAGGTTTCACACACACTCCTGCAGGTTGGTTTCACCTGCGCGCCTTTTTTTTTTTGAGGGGGGGCTGTGATTGGTTAATTGGAAGATTGTGGGCGTTAACTAGCGGGGAAACATGACGACGCTGAAGTTAGTTTCCGATTTGTAGATGGCTTTACTTTTAATTAGAAGGCCTTCTTGTCATGTACTGTCATCTACAAAGCAACTTCTCACCTCATAACTATTGTATATGGAATAATGACATTCACCTTTCTTTCTTTTTTAACCTCTCTTCCTTTATTCATTCTGCTGCTCTTACTCTAGTCATCTGTTTTTTTATACTTCTGATGTCCTGTTCTTACCATCTTTCTACCATCATGTTTTTTTTAATGTATTTACTTATTCATCTATCTCTTTCATCATGTTATTTCTTTATTTTATTCCCACTGATGTCTTCTTATATTTTTTAAAATATTATCAGTATTGTCTTCTATTGCATTTAGTCTGAAATTTTCTAAAACTATTTATTTAGTACTTTGACTGTCTGTCAAGATCAGGCTGTTTTATCACTTTCATTTGCTTTATTTTTGTACACATTTTGTGTTCCCATTTTGTTTTTGCACTTTTTACTTTTTCATACCTTTCTCTGTTTGGCATGTTTGTTGATGTTTATTTTATTATTCCCTTTAATTCTATGAACACTGAAGGTTCATATTCTTCTTACTTAATAGGATTCTAGAAATTGTGCACACTGGCTGACAGAAACTGTTCAGATCTCCAGAGAGCAAACCACATCAGGGACCTCTGATCACATATTTGTTGTAAAAAGAAACAATGACATACATCACCACTAGGAGGGGATAAAACACATTTTTTACTATAAAGTCAATGCACAAAAGTATTTATTTGTCATTATTTTTTAATATCATCTCCATTCAAGTACATCATACATTATAAATCTAATAGTCATACATCCAAACAACAGTGAAACATGTCGACATTAAAATGCAGTCAGTTCAGCTTTTCACTGAATTAATGGTGCATGCACCAGTTTTGTGTTTCATACTCTCTCCATCAGCTGGGCAGTTTCTCCCCAACATAGCAGGCAACACAGATTCTTCTTTGCCATTTAAAGAGTTAAGTCTTTGACAGGAGTACGGGTGATTAGATCTGTGTGATTCACTTATTCATTCAGAAATCTGGGGTTTGTCCACTTCTGGACAGTCTGAGAACCAATTCA
>NW_024627974.1:0-2040 GCF_008729295.1 Plectropomus leopardus | reverse complement strand
TTTCACCTCTTATACTCTCATCCTCCACCTCCATCTTTTACTTTCACTGAACTTCCTGTCACTCAAGTCAACTTCCTATCTGTCAACTTCAATTGTTGTAACTTGACTAACCTTTCTGTCTCCCAACCCAACTTCCTGTTTCTCACCTCAACTTCCTGTGTCTTGACTGTCCTGCCTGTCTCACAACCCAACTGCATGTAACTTGACTGACTTTCCTATCTCTTTACCTAACTTCTTGTCTTTCCCTCACCCTTCTTGTCTCTTGACTGTCCTTCCTATCTCTCAATCAGACTTCATGTATTTGATGTTCCCTTTAGCTCTGTGCTTGCTTTGGGTTTAGCTCAGTCTTCAAAATGTTATCTGCTCTAGATGAGTCTTGATCCAGCAATCTCGTGCTCACCAACCACCCACTTTACCCACTGAGCTAAACCTCCTGACAACTGCAATTTTTCGACGTTCCCTTTAGGTGTGAGGTCTGTTAAAGTTGACAGCTGTATGAGTCAGGATGATAATCAACTAAGGTCTTGGCAGGAAAAATTCAGCATTCAGTATGTGAAAATTTCAGGAGACAAGGAGACAATTGTGTGTTTTTTAATTGTTTTAAGTGTTCATTGCAAGGTATGTTATCGATGACCTATATCAGCAGAGCAAACAGATAAATCAGCCGATATTTTATTTGATTTATGCCATAAAAGTCAATTATGTCCTCTCCCAGGTAAGTCTTGAACCATGAACTGCAGACACACCAACCAACCACTTTACCCATTGAGCTAAACCTCCTGTCTGTCCAGAGAGTTTCGGTGTTCTCTTCACCTTGGTATTGCCAGTGACATCTATTGAAAACTTAACTGATGAATAAATCAAGCTGATAATCAACTAAGTTCTTAACAGGGAAAATCCGGTATTCAGTATATGAAAATTCAGGAGACAATTGTATGTTTTTTAACTGTCTTTAGTGTTTGTGATAAGGTACGTCATCCATGACTTGTATCAGCAGAGCAGACACATAAAGCAACCAATAGTATAGCAAGTAGAAAAAAGGAAAAATAATGTAATAATATAGCATGTTGAAACATGGCTGAAAACTACATATTTTAATATGTCGGAAAACGTCAAAAGAGAGTGTGACCGAAAGCATCAAAAACTTTGAAGTGTCAGGAGGTTTGGTCAGTGAGTTAGTAGGCCAGTTGGCCTCTCTGAGGTAGCGGGATCAAGCCTTATCAGGACAGGTGACTTTTGAAGGTTGTTGTCCAAATGTTAGGTAAGGTAAGTGTGGCTCAGGAGAAAAGACAGCTAGTTTGGATTTTTCATGGCTGGCGGTAGAAACATGAACACCATTGAACAACATATTATAGTATGACGTTTTGGTGCCAATATGGACAACATACTATACTATGAAATATTGGTGCCGTCACATTATACTGTGACGTTTTGGACGTTTTTGACAACAAATGATTCGATGATTGAAGATATTTTGGTGCCATTTTTACATACCAATTTGACGACATACTATACTATGACGTTTTGATGCCACTTTTCACGTTAGACGACAGTATGACATTTTGGTGCCATTGTTGACAACATACTATACGATCAGATTTTGATACAAGTTTTTTTTCAACATTGTATACCATGAGGTTTTTGAGCCCTTTTGACGACATACTACACTATGTTTTGGTGCCGTTGTTGATAACATACAATGCAATGAGGTTTTGATGGGTTTTTTTCTTCAACATAGTATACTTTTGACGTTTTTGTTCCATTTTTGACATCATTCTATACTACAATAATATGACAATATGGTGCCAATATGGACGACATACTATACTATAACCTTTTGGTGACTTTTTAATGACATAACATACTATGGCAATTTGGTGCCGTTTTTGACGACATACTGTACTATGACGTTTCGGTGCCACTTTTGACGACATACCTTAATATCATGTCTTGCTGGAATGTTTTTATTATTTTAGGTTGTCGACTATGACAAATTATACAATGATTTAAGTTTTTTTGACATGCTATCCTGAGTTTTTT
>NW_024627973.1:0-1228 GCF_008729295.1 Plectropomus leopardus | reverse complement strand
CTCACCATGTTTAACATATGAAGTTCACTTTAATTTCATTCACACGCATTTTCAGCTGGCTTTATTTTAAATGGGTAGAAATCATTATTTAAACTCAGCAGGGTCGGGCCGGGTCAGTACTTGAATGGGAGACCGCCTGGGACTACCTGGTGCTGTAAGTGTTTAGTTTTCGATTTTCACCAGCAGAGGGTGCTGCTGTTTACCTAATGGACACAGAGCAGACGGCAAACAATGTGGTGAGGGGGCTACAAAATGACCACTGAAAAACTCAATTAATCAATGGATGCTGATTTACAGTAGTGAATTCAGAACTTTTAAAAGTAAAATAAATAAATAAAATTAAAAATGTAAGTCATGCATTCAGAGATGAATAAATTAATATGTTTGTAAATTAACATATAACTAACATATCTAAGTTTGCTATAAAGCAGCTCTATAAGCAAAATATTAAAATTAATGCTCAAATAAAGTATTACTTAACCCTTTGAAACCTGAAAAAAAGTCTCTTCATCAGAAGAAATACGTTTTTAGTTTTCTTTCAAAAATATTTGGCGAAGTGGCTTCCTGGATATTCATAGGCATTATGTCCCAGAGCTTTGGGACCTTAGACCAGAGCGGACTTTGACCGCGTAGTTTGGCATCGTTTAAAACAAGCCTCGTCAGGCTCCAGTCGTAGCATAACACACGTTTGTTGGATTTAGCCTTATAATGCTATTTTGTAGTATTTGTTTACAATTCAAAACATATATAACAAATTTTGGCCACAGAGCTCACAATTCGGAAATCGGTTGTCTTAACCGATAAATAACTTATGCGTCACTTGTGTTTTTGCTTTCGGCCATACCACCCTGAACACACCCAATGTCATCCAATCTTAGAAGCTAAGCAGGGTCAGGCTGGATCAGTACTTGGATGGTAGACTGCCTGGGAATACCTGGTACTCTAAGCTTCTTAGATCTCACTTTTATCCAGCAGAGTGAAAACACTGTAAAACCACGTTAAAACACGATCGAGAAATATTATGAACAGGTAAATCTACCAGTTCGAGTGCAACTCTGTACAGCTGTAAAGGTGGACAATTGAGTTTACTTTGTCTGCTGTGATGATGCCTAACATCCCTGACAAACACCATAGTCCCATTTAGCAACCACCTTTTTAAAGACGAGTAAAACCTTGAAAGTTCAAAAATAGGGTTTAAGCGTAGATATTTTTTGTTGCAGAACAAAAC
>NW_024627972.1:0-1572 GCF_008729295.1 Plectropomus leopardus | reverse complement strand
ATTTTTATTAAATTATTTTTTATTTAAATTTTTACTGAATTTTACTTTAAAAAAAATAAATAAATAAAAAGTTGCTCTGAACTTGCTGTTTATGATGTTGAAAGTTTCAGTTTTACATTGGAGTTTATTATATTCCAAATTCTAAATTTCAACAGAAATATTTTCATTTTTATTGTAAATGCATATCAGTACAATATTTTGATTAATAAACTTACTTTGTTGGTCTACCAAAGCCCATGTTGTCCTCCTGGGGGGGGGGGGGAAAGCATATTTTACAACATTATATAGATCATATAAGTGTATTTATGCTTTAGTTAATGTGGATGCAGCTCTGCTTGCAGCTCCCATTCATCAACAATTCAGCAGCTGTACTCTGCACGTCAGCATGACAGCTCAGATTCATTTCTGTCTCATTATGTCATCTCGCATTATACTAAAGTGAACGCTTACATCAGGCAAAACCATCTATTGTAGCTGATAAATACAATTAATTTGAATTTGTAAAATAAGGTAATATACTCACTGAAACAAAGTATGATCCTGCAAAATCTCGTATGACTCCAGAAGAGGTGCATATACCCATGTGACCAATGAAGGGGAGCACCCACCTGCAGGATGCACCCAGCACACAACAACACATCGATACAGTGATTTTGCAACAGACAGCACACATTTAGAACATTTAATGCAGTTATTTACCAAAATTAAACAGATAACATAAGATTTAACCGGCGGCTAACGTGAGTCCTGCTACGTTTCATCTGACGTTAGCAAAAATAACAACCTGCTGTAGCATGACACGCGCAGCTAGCAACAAAAAACAACATGTGTTAGCTTCTTACGATAAAATAGGAATAGGTGTCCAGACGATGCAGTACGGGTAACGGGTAATTTTTCTGTCGCTTTTGATAAAATCACCGTGGTAGTTCATCATTACGTCGGTTTCGTCCACCTCCGCCATCACTGCCTGGAGTGACATGAGCTGACGCACAGCCGACGCCAGGCGGCGGAGAGCGGAAGCAGTCGAAAGGCTGAACCGACCGTCGGTCCGTGAACGCACCACCGTTCATTTCAGTGCGTCAGTTTACTGTGTTTTAATCATGTTTAATGAGCTAGAAGGGGTTAAATTCGTCAAAGCTTCTACCTAAACAATATTTGTTAATTTTCATTCGTGCATTTTATTTATTTATGAGTATTCTTTACACTAAGCACCGCTGCAATTCGTGTAAAATGTTGTAGGCTATCTGACTGTTCATTATTTTGTGGGGGTTGCAGATTAGGGGAGGCATGTTAAATTATTTTTAAGCACTGAGGATGGAGTTTTGGTTGAGGGGAGAGATATACTAATTTTTATCGAAAGGCATGCCATTAATTCTCTTGAAAGGAATGTCTTATTAATATATTTTACCTTACTCCTGAGATTGGTCTTGCACTGCTCTGTTTTGATTTTAAAATCAACCTCTGTTTTTAAATGTTTCTTTTGTTGTATTTTTTGCCATTCAAATTTTTTCTTGTGTGTTGCTCTTATATTTTTCTTCAATGTTTTGTTTTGAAATTTTTTTCGTGTTTTTT
>NW_024627971.1:0-4314 GCF_008729295.1 Plectropomus leopardus | reverse complement strand
TTTATCAGTAATGACTTCATATTTTTGTATGACAAAGATAAAAAGGAAATAATTATAAATAATGAATGACTTATGGAGAATGGGTGGGTTTAAATAAGCCTGAACTTCTTTGACTCCTTTTCTAATGTGTAAAACATCTCATCATGTGTTTGACTTTGACTTCTCAAATATTGTTTTTGTAGTTCTGGATTCTGAATCTGCTGCAGAGTGAGACCTCTCGTCTGCGTCACCTCCTCTCAGACGGGAGACAGTTTGTGACGTCACAATGTTTTAATCTATTTATTTTTATTAACTGATCGTGTATTAACGTATTGCGTCATTTTGTATTTGAGACTTTGGTGTAGTTGTGAAAAAATAAAATGAATATAAATATACATATCTTTTTTTAACGGAAGATAAACAAACGGCGAGGTTACGTCACATCCGTTCAGGAAGTTGTGTGTTCAGCGCACGGAGTGTGTGTGGCGCGTGTGTCGAGCTCCAAGGTGAGCGCGCGGTGTTCCAGGGGTGTTAAACATGTGGAAGGCGGTCCAGCTCGGAGTCCTCAGGGCCGCGAGGAGCGGACCGTGTCTGCCGGCCCGCCGGTTCCCCTCCGCGGGCTCCGGCTCAGAGGCCGCCGCCGCGCTCCGGATGAGCCGGCGGAGGAGCAGCAGAGCCGGCGGGCCGGAGCGCAGCTGCACGGTGGACCCGGAGCTGGAGGAGAAGTTCGTGTTTGTGGACTGTACAGGTGAGACAGAGACAGGTACAAGTCAGACAGGGACAGGTGAGACAGGGACAATCAGGACAGGTACCGGTGAGACAGAGACAGGGACAGGGACAGGGGCAGGCCAAATCGGACAGGGACAGGTCAGATGGGACAGGGACAGGTGAGATGGGACAGGGACAGTTGAGACAGGACAGGGCAGGTGAGACAGGACAGGGACAGGTGAGATGGGACAGGGACAGTTGAGACAGGTAAGGGACAGTTGAGACAGGACAGGGCAGGTGAGACAGGACAGGGACAGGTGAGATGGGACAGGGACAGGTGAGACAGGTGGCATGTCAAACAATTTTTAAAAATCGACGAGGTCCTTAATTTTTATTTTGGGGCAAATTGTTGTGTATATTTTATATTAACGGCACATTTTTGAGGCATTTGTTTTCTAAATGAGATGATTTTTTTGGTGATTTTTTTTTCTTCAAAATTTTCTGGCATTTTTTAAAAAAAATATTTTGAAAATTTGTTAGTTATTTTTTTTACGGCTGCACCTAACGATTATTTTTAAATTGATCTGACTATTATTTTTTTATTACTTGATTAATATAACAACAACTTTACTGGAAATAACATTTTAAAAAACACTGCAGCGCATTATTCCCCAACTAAAACCAGCTGCTAATCTGTGTTTGACAGTCTGATATAAAGTCTCTCCAAAATAAAACGAATGCGAGCTTGTTCCACTGGAGTCAAAGGTGTGGTGTAATCTACATTTAATAATCCAACAGGAGTAACAAAAGTTCCTCTTTGTTTCAGTAACAAACCTCAAATCTAACAGCACAACAAAACATCTGACAGTGAAATTGCTGCAGTTTGAATAACACTCAAACTTTTCTCTAACAGAAATAATTATAACTCGTCCGTTCTTTCTGCATCACAACAGTCCAGCCTGAACTGCCTTAAGGCGCACCGCTGCCTGCTGATGTGACTGCTGCGTTTTCATATTTATAAGCACGTTCCTCTCATTTATGAAGTTATACAAGCTCCTGCACAGCTGACAACCACATCCTGTCAATGTTTCAAAAATAAAATGCATTATGTCAGGAGCTGATGGCGGCTGTCCACAGAGACGCAGTCAGGGGGCTTTTGTTCTGAAAGGGAAGCATTCTGTGGCTGTTCTGCAGCTGACGCGCGGCTCAGACGCGCCTGACAGGTGCTGCTCAGGGGCGCAGCGTGCACCGTTTAACCTGATACACGAGCGCCGAAACGCGAAACAACACGCTCGACGCTGCTCGACGTATTCACGCAATCGATTACGTCGACGCATCGCCCCAGCCCGAATTTATTATTTATTTTTTTAACAAAATCTCCACAGATTGTGTCTTTAATTATTATTTTTTAATAAATCTTGGCATTTTTTTGTTAATTTTTTTGGGTGATTTGTATTTTGTCTTTAAAACGTTTGGGGTTGTTTTCTATTAAAAAATAGCTTTTTCTCTTCAAAGGAAAAAATAAATTGTTTGTGCAAAATAACTGAACACAACAGCAGTGACAGAAAGGATTAGTCTTCAACAGTAGGGGTCTGGTACGGTGGCCCTGAGGGTCAAAACACTTCAACATTTTAGAAAACAAAACAACATTTGGTTTCTTCTCTCCTGCTGAGTTCAGATCTGGAGGAGGACCATCAGGAGGAGAAAGACCTCCTCCATCAGCTCAGCCTCGCCTCCTCCTCCTCTGCTCCTCCTCCTGCTCCTCCTGCTCCTCAGAGACACCTGAGGTCTCTGGAGCGGCAGCTGCAGGCGTTGAGGGGCGTGGCCAGGCAGGAGGCGGAGCCTGACTCTCTCATCGAGTTCCACGATGTCGACTTCCCACTGGACGAGAGCGTCGTGGCGGCAAAGAAGAAAAAGAAGAAGTCGGCGGTTAAAGGTGAGCATAAAGTCTACGGCACGCCGGACGAGGACGAGCCGGTCAGCAACACCTGCTGCTCAGGCTGCGGCGCTGTCCTGCACTGCACCGCCGCCGCCGTCCCCGGGTACCTGCCCAGCGAGAAGTACAAGGCGCTGCTGCAGGAGGAGCGTCTGAGCGGCGCCACGTGTCAGCGCTGCCACCTGCTGACGCATCATCGCAAGGCGTTGAACCTCAGCATGACCGCCGACCAGTACCGCGCCGTGGTGCAGCGGCTCCGCCCCCTGAAGGCGCTGGTGCTGCTCATCGTTGACCTGCTGGACATCCCAGACTCCATCGTCCCTGACCTGCCCGAGCTAGTGGGCGCCAACAAGCACGTCGTCGTCCTTGGCAACAAAATCGACATGCTGCCCAGAGACTCGCCCAACTACCTGCAGCGAATCAAACGGCAGCTCTCTCAGTACTGCCAGGACGCCGGCTTCGGAGGTCAGGTGACCGACATCCACCTGATCAGCGCCAAGACCGGGTACGGCGTGGAGGGGCTGATCTCTGCCCTGCAGCGCTCCTGGAAGTACAAAGGCGACGTGTACCTGGTGGGCAGCGCCAACGCCGGCAAGTCCACGCTCTTCAACACGCTGCTCGTGTCCGACTACTGCAAGTCCAAGGCCTCCGACCTCATCCACAAGGCCACCATCTCCCCGTGGCCAGGTGAGCACGCCAGACTCCGCCCACCGCCCTATCTGTTTCATGTCTAAACTCGCAGTGCATCATGGGAAAAATATAACTGCACACTGCAGAAAAACTGTGATACAGAGATACTCAACTCATAGCCTGCAGGACAAAACCCAGAAACGTCCTAAAATCTGAGAAATATTCTTAAACCCAGAAACGTTCGAAAATCCCCAAAATGTTCGAAAATCCCCAAAACATTCGAAAATCCTGAAAACATCCAAAAATCCTTGAAATGGTAGAAATCTCCCCTGTCCTCCCGTCAGTGTCCCTCTCTGATGTTTTGTTGGACTGTGATCAGCTGACTGTGTCTCTGCTCTGATTTTTGTCCTCGGGGACATTCAGGGACGACTCTGAACCTGCTCAAGTTTCCCATCATCAACCCGACTCCGTACAGGATGTTCAAACGACAGGAGCGCCTGGACGCCACGGCGAGACAGACGGAGAGCGAGCTGTCCCCGAACGAGCTGAAGAGACTGAGACACTTCAGCAGGCAGGGATACCTTGTGGGTAAGACAGGGGGACACAGGAGGGACGCAGGAGACGGGACATTTAATCTGAAACCTTCAGATGAATCTAAATCTCACCTGTCCTCCTGTCCTCTTGTCCACCTGTCCTTCTGGCCTCCTGTCTACCTGTCTGCCTGTCCTCCTGTTCTCTCTTCCTGTCCTCTTGTCTACCTGTGCTCCTGTCCTCCAGGTCGTGTTGGGAGGACGTTCCGGTCTGGTGCGCGGTACCGGAGCGATGAGATAGAGTTCGAACCCGACAGTTTGGCTTTTGGAGAAAATGACAATGGGGAGACGGTGACAGGTGAGGACACCGAGAGGGACATCTGATTGGACAAATGATCGGTGATGTCATGACCTGTCACAAAAAGGTAGCTGCTAATCATTGACGAATCCCAGACTGTCAGCAGCTAAACAACAAAAAGATACATTGAGATTTTTTTCATCTAAAAACAAAGTGGCATTGTGACAAAAACC